>NW_020216536.1:350223-382508 GCF_003070985.1 Temnothorax curvispinosus | reverse complement strand
TCTTCATGAGGCACTCTCGCGTCTCTCTCGCGAGAATTTTACCATCAAAAACGTATACAATGTAACTGCAGTCGTTATCCGTGACTTCGTACCGCGATATTATCGACGCACGATATATGGTCGCCATCGTTATTTCCCGTCTCCGAGCTCGCTACGCGACTCCTCGCAGTCTTCGCGAGGTATTCGCATTCCCATGAAAGCGGCCGAGTAATTTCCCTTGCCGGAATCGTCGAACACGACTCTGTCGTCGACGACCCAGCGACTGTAGCGGACCTCCGCGACGAGATGAAATCCCAATTTCAGGGCTAACGACTGGCTCGAACCCGACGTGAAGACGCCACCGATCGCCGGCATGCCCAACGTGGACGCGACTTGAACGCAGGCCTTCAGCAGGGCCGCGCCGACGCCTTTCTTCTGATGGGACGGATGAACGCAGAGAACGTGAACCCGAAGATACACGTCGCAGTCGAGCTCTCTGTACGCGTCCGTCCCCATTATCAGGGCGTTGATCAGACTCATGATTTTCTCCAAGGCGTCGCCCTCGAAATTCTGAACCAACCGAGCACACGTTCCTAGCGTTGCGCAATTTATACTCAATCCAATTTATATAAGAACGAAGCTGCTTATCTTTGGGACGGTACTATTTCGACTTTATAAGATCGTTTTAAGCACGATCTCGAGATACTACTACAATCGCTTCTAGATGAAATCTTAATTTGGGAACGGGCTTGAAATAAATCTTAAATATATCGGAATCGGACTATCAATGCTGCATGCCTTCAGATTTTCCGTTTATACATAAAAAGAAAAATCTCTGTGTACAATATGTAATTGCAACATCAGAGCATATGTCGAAAGATTTAATTGCTCGCTATTCTCGTTACATCGAGCTCTCAGAATTTGATACTGCAACAAAGTGCCACACGTACTTGGACTCGATTATACGTGTCGCTCTTGTCCGAATCGCTGTTGATTCGAGTAACGGCAACTCCAACGACTCGTCCCGATGCCAAACTAAGCGCGACCAAACTAGTGGTGTCCTTCATCCACGTTCTCAGAAGATTTAGGTACTCGCTGACGGATGTCTGATCTTCCAATAGAGCAACTGCTCGGCACATCGGCTCCTCCCGAAAAAAATGATGCTGCGAAAGAGTCAATAACCTTGATTTTTATAACATTCGGGGGAAATGATTCAATCTTTAACTTTCTACTATTCTGTGATCTTTAAAATTAAATTATTGCTAGAAAGTGAGCCAGAGTGAGCTGAAATGAAATTACGAATCTATTTGATATCTCACGAGAGTTCTCTGAAATAGTTTCAATCGAGCTTGAGTAATCATGTTACAATCGCATGACGATAACACGCGAGCGATAAATGAGATAAGCGTGATTTCCTAACCGGATTTCGTCGGAAAAACATTTTGCAAATGAGAGGAATAGATAAAGACGGAATGAGGAAAAGTCGAAATAAACGTTGTTGATGCGTTTTCGCAAAATCAATGGTTGTGATTAATTGCTGTTGAACTATTCAACGCAGGCGTGTACGTTCACAGGTTTTCCCGCTGCTGAACTTTTATCAGACGTAGAGCTTCCTCGTACTGCGCTTCCTTGAGATCCTGTATTTTGCATATCGCCGGTGAATCCCACTCCAAAGGCGCGTACATTCTCGCTTCCATCCCAATAAAATCGTTCTTTTTTTCCTCATCCATGACGATACTTTCAACTAAACATTAAAACTCTTCAGTCTTGTGAAGTTCGTAACAATAATTTATTTTATTCGCAATGAATGGACATGACCGTTAACTAAACAACGTCCCGAAATTTCTTCTGTCAATCCGCAGTTTGAAGTGAGTTGAAATGAGGTTTTCGTATCACACTCACATCTTTTTAAAAAAGTTTAAAAATCGATTAGTGTATTTTGATGATCGTATACTTTAATTGGATTAATATCGAAATCATATTAATCAGACAGACTCCGTGTTTAACTGAAGAAGTTTAAATAAACATGTAAATATCGCGCATTCGAGAAAATGGAAAGTTATAATCTGTTTTATATAATCTCACTTTTATACAATCAACTTTTTTTTATCATATCAGAAATATCCTGCAGGCACTATAAATACTATGCAACATAGTGATAGTCTTACGTGAAAAGTTTCGTACGTCAAGTTAATGATATTTAATATTGAAGTAGATAACTGAAAGATTGCTATACGGAATTGCGTAGAGGAATTTCGTAATATGGAAAGGTAAGGAGAAACTCGGTGAAATTCTGAACTATGTTACTTTATAGCTTGTATAATATTACCGATCGTAATCTTTATTATTGAATCCACTCTCATCTTAACCGTGAGATAAAAATATATTTTTAACTAAAGTTATCTAAAAAATTTATTGTTATATTATGTCAACACTAAAATAATTATTGCAAATTATACAATCCCGTAGCGTAGTGTTATTTTGACGTTATACTTTGTGTATTACATATACGTATTTATATAATATAAATATATTATAAGTACTCATCTTGTTTATATTAAAATATTGCGCGTTTCGTGAATTTTACATGTTATTAAAATAAAGTTTGCGCAATTTATTGCTATAATCTAAAAAGTTTTTGGAATAACTAAAATTAAACTATTATTAATTAATTCTATAAAATGAATGAAAAATGACCTCTTAAAATTTCAGCATTTTAAGATTCTTGCAGTCACATTCAAATATCTTTGCCTTATGCGCAAATTACAAATGTACAAGTTACAACTCATCCTTCAAACGTCTAAAAGTATTGTCATGGCACTTCAACTGGTGTGTTAAGGAATCCCAAAATAACATTCTTTTTAAAAGAAGACTATGATCCATAGCAATCTTCGTTGAGCTTTTTATGCGCAGGTATTCCGGTGCTTCCTCTGTTTTCACAGGTTTCCACTTCAATGGAACCACGTTTGTCACTTTTGGCGTAGGATTTCTAAAAAAATATTTATATATTATGTTGGTGAATTTTATGGTTTTGTTTTATCAAAAAAATCCATAATCGCGAGAATAAAAATAATATCCAATGTAAAAAATGCAGTCTAACAAAGATCATTGAATGAAGTAGTTAATTCAATAAATAAATAGCTAAACCAATTTTGCATTAATCATTATTCCAATGTTAATTATAATTAAATTTTATTATAATTCAAATTTTCGATATTTTGTATGGATTTTATTTATAGTTTCTCATCTTCGATTTGAGATTAACACTTACCCGGAATTTGCAAAATTATACCAAAGATAGGTCATGACATCAATCATTTCTTGATCTTTCTCGGACAATGGCGTGTCCGGAAACAACTCTTCTCCCACAGGGAACAAGTACTGCAAATCATCCGCGTGCGATACTCCATAATCTTTTACGGGATCGCCGAATATCGAACTGAAGGAGGCACTTCCTCTGTACGCGAAGTAATAATAAAAGACTGGTGAAGTTCGGTTTACAATAAAATCTTGCACAGCTTTGTGGGTGCCATGATTAAACCACGAGTCACTATACATCTATAAAATCACATTATTGTATAATTCACTTCATTTTGTTACATTAATTAAGTTATAAAATTTACTAAAACAATTCAAATATTAAAATTAAATTGACATTGATTATTTAGAACATTCTTATGACATGTCGATTTTAGTTGAATTAAAATGTAAATTCGTATAATATTTTCTACTTCAAATATTAATTGTTTCAAATAATACAAATAATTGTTTAAACTCACGTTGACGACTTTGACCCTGGAATCCTCGGTGTGGTCGATAGAATTATAACCGAAATAGAAATTGCGAATGGAAGTGGTTATCTCATTTAGCAAATTCTCATTCGTGATGTTATATCTCTCGTCATAAAATAAGCTTATAGGCGCAATTTTGTTGAAGTTATTATCCAATTCCTTCACACGGTTCTCCTGTCCGTAAATACCTGAGAAATATAATGCACATATAAATTGGCATTTTATTTGCTTACAAAATTTATAGAGAATTATTAAATCTAAATTCTTTATTGACGAATTTTTGGGACTTCTACCTAAAAATTACTTTATAAGAAATTGATAAATATTTTGAAAACAAAATTATCTTACAGAACGTTCTGATAGTCGGAATCATAAAATTGTTACATAGATTTGCTTCTATTGTTACTCAAACTGAATTCGAGCATATAACCCCTACCTGCTACTCTCAAAGCTCCTTCGTCCGAAGTAATTCCCGTCATCCAGGGTATGTCGAGAAGGCGGCCTTCTCGTACGGAAATTAGAGGATCCTCCGTCAGGAAAGCACCTGGGTGCTTGGGTTCGATTACCGGTCGGAATGGTATCATCGGGCAGTAGCCAAATTTCTACGATAAAGCAATTAATAAATTAAATTATGGAAAAACATATGGCTGCATTGAAAACATATATAACTCATGGAAAAACAAGAGTAAATCATTTTATTAAATGATAATTATAAAAAATGTATGATCACAAAATACAAAATCAAACGGTGTATTAAATGCGTAAAAATTCGAAAAACAGCACAAAGGCATTCAAACGCTTTCTCATCGATATCATAATCATCAGCTATTACAACGATTAATTTTGTAGGAAATCCGTGCTTGTGGTACATGCGTCTTGTTGCTCGCTATATTTTAATATCAGCTGATAGAGATACGTGATACACAGGCGTGAATATTAATTACACACGCGGAAAGCACGTAATCGGCACGTTCAAATCTTCAAATGTGCACGCGCATATTTACAAAACTGGTTTTTCTTATATTATCAGAACTTCGATGAATGTTTATTCATTATCTCAATCCAATATTTATCTTCGAAACATAACACGTTTTAAAATTATCTATCGTGGCGCTGTTTTAAATGAAACATTATTATTTCTTTATCAGAAAGATGTTTATATCTGAATTTTTACCGTAATTAACAAATCTGGTGAACAATTTTATTATTAGAAAATGAAATAGAAGATAAGAGAGTTTTACAGTATTCGTTGATCACCTTTTAACCTCGTCTTAATTCTTAATTTTACATAAGACACACCTATTCTAAAGTGGTAAGCGAAACTGTTGCGTGACTGTTCATGGGCAACTTACATGCACCCGTATCGATAAAATGTCTACCTGCCAGTGCACATAATTTCTGATACTGATGCACGCGCAGATACGGAATTTATCTTGCGGTTGCACTTTTAGTCGCGCATGAATGCATTCAATATATTTTGAGTAAGGAGTTAATGTAAAACGTGACTATACTAAACCAGGCGTGAAGCTTTTTAAGTACCGAGATTACATCAGAGATGATAAGTGACCCACATACATAAATATGCCTCAGACACACCGAGTTACCTTTCACATAAATTTATTGATTTCACGCGATTTGACGCGACGAATAACGTTTCCACATCAATGTACGATCGATTGAGCACTGATTGGCAGTCAAATGGATCCTTTTAGATAGATGTCAAAATAGATACGTAATCAAATACATAAGAAACGTGCACACGACACACAAGAAATCATTTAATTGACAACATTTGAAATAATTTAGCATTCAGATTGAATAGCAGCAACTATTTCACTATTGCAAAATGCCATCAATTAAAATTAAAAGCGATTGCAAATTTGTCAATAAGTTGATTATATTATTTACGTATCTTTTGATATCAGATGAATTTCATTACCTGGAAAAGATGGTCAGTGCCAATAATCTCCTCCGCACTCTTTGTTCGTAGACATTCAATGAGTTCCTTCGAATTCTCGGAGCTACATCCTATATGCTTACCCAAAGTCAGGGCTCTCTTTCTGGCAAATCCTGGTGACGTTAAAGTCCACGGGTTGTAAAAGTTGCCACTCTGCGAAATACCGCGATGGAAAAGTCCTGCGTGATTGAGAAAAACGTAAACAGTTCCCGGTCGTAAAAACGAGTTATGCCAATTAAAGCATGATGCTGCAAAAGATCACATTACTAATACCCATTGCACCATTAGTAATACAAATAATACACGCGGAATATATTGTCTGCAATAATATTGTCTGCGGAAATGTATAAGTTAGTAGTTTTTAATAATTAAAACTTTTGGAAAGTATTTTTTGGAAAGTATATTTTGTAAAATATGATATTCTCGATTTGACAACTTTCGTTATATTTTGCAAGAAAACTTAAATTAACAACATGTCATAATAATTTGATAATCAACTTGATATACGAGTATAAACTTTCATTTACATTACGATACACCTTTTATATTTCTATTATTTAATCAGCTCCGAATTCATCTAATTTAATTACATATAATACTTTTTACTGATGCTGCATGAAACATGTAATGTCAACAAACGTTAAAAATTTATTGGAGCTCTTTTTAGATTACATATAGATATCTTATTTCAGTGATAAAAAATGATAAAATATTAATTGATCTTGAATGCGATTCGTCGGGCTTTAGAT
This sequence comes from Temnothorax curvispinosus, assembly GCF_003070985.1. NCBI lineage: Eukaryota > Metazoa > Arthropoda > Insecta > Hymenoptera > Formicidae > Temnothorax > Temnothorax curvispinosus. The sequence continues at coordinate 376,032 of NW_020216536.1, read as the reverse complement.
TTGCAGTTCAACTTGATGTTATTAACATTATTAATCACTTTCAGGAAAAAGATATGCCAATACTGTTAAACACATTTCTTTGTACACTGATTGAAAATTCGCGTTGTGATTAATTCGAGTTGTGATGTAAATTGAAACTGATATTATGCATGCACATCAGCACGTGTATGAAATAATATTATGCATGCGATTACGAATCACTTAATGACGGTGAAACACCCGATGAGTCGCAGAATCGAGAATTAGTTTTTGCAATAAATCCTGCCAGCACTTGCTACACACTCCGTATCAGGAAAAATTCGTAATAATCCATGTTTTCCGAGATAAATAATACAAATCAGATTAACCTCATATTTCAGCTGCAATAATAAGAAATATAACAAACTATTTTCTTTTATTTATTTCAGATAAGTTACTTTCATCTATACCTGCTTTCTAATTTTTTGCTGCAAAATATCTCTACATTCTAATTAGCACTTATTTTATAGTTTATACGTAGTACTTACATTTTTCAGCATATATATTTTTACAATTATGGTTTGTAATACCGCGTTTATATTTGCAAACTAATGTGATTTACTTTAAGAAACGTGATTTATCGTAAAGATATTGCTAAAACTTTACCTGCTGAAAGAGGGCTGACCATATGATAGTGAACACTTGCACCGCCTGCGCTTTCACCGAAAAGGGTCACTCTATTCGGGTCACCGTTAAAGTAAACAATATTCTCTTGCACCCATCGGATAGCTTGCTGTTGATCTTTTAATCCTAGATTTCCTGGACATTCCAGATCCTCCGTACTCAAGAAGCCCAGCGGTCCAAGTCTAAAATAAGAAATCTATGTAATATCGTTACGTAACTACAACGCAATCGTAAATCTTTTACTTCTACGTGTATAAAAATAATGGTATCATTTATACAATATTTCTACCTGTAATATTTATAATATAAAAAAATCAAATTGCATCTGCGCGTACGAAAGATAAGATTTGCACAGGGAATAAAAAATGTGATGCCTAACATCAGATTTAAATTATCAATCAAGCTTTATTACCGATAGTTCACGGTGACGAGGATGAGGTCGAAGTCCAGCAGGAACTTGGACCCGTAATATTCAGAGTGGCCGGCTCCGGCGATCCATCCGCCGCCGTGGAACCAAATCATGACCGGGAAGGCTTTCCGTTGTTTCAAATTATGATTAGAATTCGAGTGTTCTTCGGTGCACTCTATGCAAGGCGTATAGACGTTCAGGTAAAGACAATCCTCGCTGCCGACAATCTCTTCCTGATGGACGTAAATGTTCCGTTGCGTGCATATCTCGGCGTTTGTCGTAGCATCTAGGGTACCGTTCCAAGCGATCGGAGGTTGCGGAGGCTTTGAAGGAAACATATCGAGCAATTAATTGCGTGTATTTAATTCGCAATGACTTTAAGTCATTGAGACATTTGTAAAACTGACCGTGCAGCTTCGACTAAGCGGAGGCTTATTCGAAACGACAGATCGACGACGTATGACGAACAAAACGAATGACGTACTCTTTAGATAATGTACAGTTGCGATATAGCGAATTTCCGAAATGTTTTATTAAACAGATATTTGCCGATTTATTTAATAAAAGTAGACAGAAACAACGATTAATAAAAATGGCATTTGACAAATTTGAACAAGAGATCCAGAAATCTTTTTAATTATTATGTGCACAATTAATAATAATTTGTTTTTATTAACAATTTGTTTAAATAATGTGAATTACATTTATATAAAATATACAAGAAACATGAATTATAGAACCATAAAACTAAGATCAATCAGGTATCTTTATAAAAGAGTAATAGCATTTACAATATTATTCTTAAAAAATTAGATATTCTTCTATCTTTAACAATTTTCAAAAGTTACTCGATAAAATCTCTATTAGAAAACTAGCGTGTAAAAACCGACGCTTCGTCTAAAAATGTATTGATAAAAATTATAAAAAATTATAAACATACAAAACGGAAACTGTCAAAATTAAAAGTACTAATTGCAAGATTGTTTGAAAATTCCGCTTACGAGCAATAGCGAATTATCGAACGAGCCGTGTATTAATCGTAATTACTAATCAGATAATATTAATTAAGGCTCAAATTAATCGACAGGATACTGTTAATCGCATAAAATGACGTCATCAAACGGCATGTAGAGTTTCTAACAATTATTATAAAGAAAACGCTGAATTAATGTACGATCCTGAAGGTCGATTCAGGCGTGGTTCGGTTCCGCCGTTTCTCCCGGGGCCCGGGCCCGGGGCGCCCGATCGTTTTCGCGACTCAGTGCACTGGTGCACACGGAACGACGGCGACGCCACTTGCTTAAAATGGACGGGCGAGCGAGCGTCGTCGCTCCGTGCTGTCTCGTACAAGTAATCGCGTCGATCGTGCGATCAATATCTTTCCGGGAATCCACGAGACGCCGGTAACGAGCTGCGAACTGTCGGGCATGTATTCGATCAAAAAGCGTCGCCCCGTCGTTCGTCAAGGTATCAAATATATCCCGCGACATGTATCTCGCACAGATCGTTTCGCTGGGCGAGTCCATTCCGGCCCTTTTCGCATTGCGAATGGCGAACTGCATATATTGGGAATATTGAGCATCGAGAGGGAACGAATTATCGGGAAGTATCGAGGAAAAATATGCGTGGATAGCGCATGGCGCGTCGGCGAAGCGCGATAATTTTGCTAATTTCCGAAAATGCGCATAATTCCGCGTTATTCGCGATCGAGCGTCGATCGTGACGAATCAAGTATCTCGCGAATATCGCGAATTTATTAACGACTGGCGACGATATAATTATCATAAGATCTTATACGCGTTACATTCGCATTCGCATTACGATATATGTGTATCATTTCGTGAACGTCGAGTTTGACGAAAGCAGCGCCCGATCGACGCGCGATATGACAACTATATATTTAATTCGCGCTACAACGTGAACTCGCCCCGTTTGACTCGCACGGTACGACGCGACGGCCATATTTGATTCGCGTAGTACAAATTCGCGGAAACGATAACGGACCCGTGGGCCGTGACCCGTGACCAGTGCAGTGGATAGTGGATGCCTGGAGGACGCGACGCACGGCATTCTTCCCTCTCTGCACTCACGCGTACAACGACGCTCTGTCTATTCGTGTGACGACTACTCGCGCTGGGGCAATTCCTTGGGCCCAACCAACCCCAGGGTTTGCCCCCCCCCCCCTCCCCGAGTTTCCAACACCGCGGACATACACCCACAACTACACATACAGGCGCGCGCGCGCGCACACGCACACACACACACACACATATACACATACACATCTCTCACTACTTTTGAGGTTTTGAGCCTCCTTACGTGTTTACGGCTACGGTCGTGTATGGGCGAAGCACTGCCTGATCAGCCTGATGGGTAATAAAAATAAAATAGAAAGAAGTGTGACACGACTGCGCTATACGAATAGACAAGGAGAGTCTTTGCGCGCGTAAATGGAAGAGGAAGAACGCTGTGGCGACACTGTTTTTTCTATAGACAAATAGCATAGGTATGCCCTTTTTACCGCGAATCTGTCTCCCCCGCTAAGCTTATGTGCCGCGTCTATTGTATATCTACAACGACACTGTTCTCCGTAAACCGCGTCCGCAGTCTAACATACGTGACGTAAATGGAGTTGGCAGTTATTAAGTGTTTCACGATCTTCGCTTGTTCACAAGTGCTTAATCCGCGATTATTTGTGATCATACGGACACCCGTGGTGCGGATAACCCGATCGAGCATCGTGAAGTGTAAATCAGTCGAACGCTACGATCAGTGCTGTGATTGTTACGGTCAGGACTACTTGTCGCATCCTATTTGAATCATAACTTGATCGGCCGAAGTAATATTGAGAAAAAAGTATCGGGTGACTGATCGGCTAATGGAAAATTCGTCAGCGTGCAGGACGACGGCGACGATCCAGCGACTGGTGAGTGATTCTATTCATATCATATACTCGTGTATACTTGTTCTATGTAATTAAATTGAAATAATTTTACTTGGCAAGCTTTAGTGCGCTAAATTGATTTGAGAAAGATGATAATATGAAAGATTTCCATATTAAGTAAAGGATTTTAAATTATCGGTTAGTTTTTAATTCAAATAAAATATTAAAATAGTTATATATTTTAATCGTAAATAAGACATTATTTAAGTGGTGAACGTCGAAACGTACATTGTGCTAAATTGAAAATAAACGTTCCATTTAATTACATAGGGCAAGAATAATTAAGTAATTAAATTGATTGATGTACTTTGATTTTCTTCTATTTCTTTCACTGGTTTATAAGTACGTTATAATTTGTACTATATATTTATCGGAGATAAGTGTCATATTTTCTGAACTTTAAAAATTAGCGAAATAAAATAAAATTATACGCATCGTTGGACATGCGTGATATTACGAAATAGACATCCAATAAAATGCAAGAAGCATTTTCTCGTTAAATGACGATAGCGGTCGACCAGCAGAATATCTAATGCAAGCCAAGTATGATTAGCATGATTTCTGTGATACGTCTCGCTTGAATTCAAAATTAAATTCCAACGATTATTAGTTCCGCATGATTTCCCGACACATTGCAGCATTATAAAATCTATATAAACTTCCACAAAGCAATCTTTTACCACATACACTTTCTCAGTTATAATTAAACCAATTACGTTTACGTTTGCCTTATCTCTCAGTTTCGTCAAATTTTCTTACTTCTATTAATTAAATACAAGATGATTTTTTGGTATTCATGTATTTTATCCAATGTAGGATAGTTTAATATTGAATCAACAAAGCAAGCTATTTTAAATATAGAACAATTTTAAAAACATTTTTAACTACGCTCAGTTTTGTGTGGAAGACTTTCTAATTTAAATTTATTTTTTCATTTGTTTTTATAAATATTTTTAAACAATCTTCTGGTCGAATAATAAATGACTGAATTATCTCTTATTTATTATCGTTTCTAAAGAATATAATCTATAATGTCAAAAATTTACACATATTATAATGTAAAATTGATTTGATGTAAAATAATATTAGCAACGCGCGCAAAGCTAAGCGCAAAATACACACACGGTGACATAACGTCACGCGAATACAAAGCGTCAATAAAAATGCGCTCTCGTGGCATCCTGCAGTATATATCTATTTGCCGAGGCTGAGGCTCCTTTTTTATAGTGAATTCGTGCTCGGAAAGAATTATCACGTTTATCCGATTGTAACGCAGTTTTTTTACTTCCGCGAAACAAAAACACAAAGTATGTCACGTACAATAATATTCAGAATTGACTTAGGAAAGCGGAATGCCGACGTTCGAATTAGTTGCAACAGCGGCAGCGCGCGTAATTGCATGGAAAAAAAGTGAACGATGCGTAAACTCAAAGGAAAAGGAAATTTTTGTTATTACGATGCGTGATTGTTGCATACTAATTGCCGCGAAAGTCCCTGATGCCGCTTTTTAAGCGATTGCGCGAGGCGCGTAGCCCATTAGGAATCATTAAGGACACAGCAGGCAAGATTAGTTAATTAACTCCGGATTCTAATTCCATACTCTCTTCTAAATTATAAGCCATAACTCAGCTAGCTGTGATGCGCTAACCGAGCTAGCTCAGCTCACACGATTTAGGCAATTACTTTTTTATAAACTATTAACATAAATACTCGATACCACTTATCTCTTTGACGTATGTTGCAAGCACCTATATCATACCTATCATACGTATCATATTTCAAAGATGATTTCTTAAATAACACATTTATCAGATGAAATATTTTAACCGGATATTTATCTCCGCTCGTGGAAAATATACTTTGAATTGACTATTATAGAAATATGTCTGTCTACAGATTCCAATCAACTATTTCAAAAGTATTTCCCTCTCGTTTGCGTAATAAACGCAGCATAAAAATAAACGTTTACAAATTCCGCAAATTCAGATAACAAATTAATCGAATTAAATTTAAAGATGGAATCACTTAATCACTTCGCGTTTATGTCTCACAAAAAAAAACAGGATAATTTTACCTTGAATCTGAGTTCTCCAATTGGCGGTGCAGCATAGGGAATTCCCAGGAATGCATAAATATTTTTTCCAAATCGGGTGGGCATTGTCTTCCCAAACAACGTACCATTTGGAATTTTTGTAACTGGTGAATCACCACAAACAATATTCGCATTAAGCGTGGTGATGCAAATAAAGCTTAGCTGGATTAATACGTTATTTCGATATTCCCTCATTTTGAACACTCTTGAAGTACCATACAGCGTCAGATTTTTGAGAGATTTCGTGACGATCTCTGTATTGTTGTTAATATAATATTAATTATAAAAAAGTGCAGATATGCGAAATAGAAATTATTTAGTTAGTACAGATGCAAATATAATTATGGATGCGTGTATCTAAATAACTACATGTATTATAATTAAGTTATATTATAATTAAAAAACAATATTAAATTTATTATAGCTTTCGTATAAAAATTTCTATTGCATATTGCTATATTGATGCGGTTATATAATAGGTACATAATAATTGATTATTACATTATATGTATATAACTGCCTCTGAATTTTTTTTTATAATAACCTGCAAAAGTATCTTTTATCTATGAAATAGTAATAGTCTTCTGTTGATGATGGACAATTTATAACATTAATGTGGAAATAATCGCGTTTACATTAGACTTAATTTATGGTCAAGAACATGATTACAGAGAAAGTGAAATTGTATGTCTACATTACGTTTGAGAGATTTATCATTTTTTATTAGCCGTGACTATAGATAAACTACGGCACATTAAGAAAACACGAAACTGGTTTCACGTCGTAAATGTAAAGTAGTGTTATGTAAAAAGAAAAAATTTCAAGATCAATGACGAAAGAATTATGAAATATAATGAGAGCAACGTATAATTGTAAATGCCACGTTACAGAGACTTCAAAAGTTTTATTTTTCAATTTTATTAATAAAAATAGTAAATAAACAAAAAATTACAGTCGTGCATGCATTCACATTTTGTGACATTGTAAATAATTTCTAAAATAATATTTTGCAAAAAGATTTCTCTTGATAATCTTACATGGAAAAAAACCAGTTATTTTCGTATAATGTCACCAATGTCCAAATGGTGCTAAGACAAAATGTCGTAACAGCAAAAAGCTTGGCAGATTATGAGAATTACGGTGTCAATAATACTCACTAAACTCTAGACAATGGACCGTGAAGCTGATGTAATGATAATGACAGGGTATACCGTGCGGTTTCGTGAGTGCCGAAGAACGTGTTCGTTTGGCGAAGGTAGGATTAAGACTGTCGCAGGAGAGAGTCGCTCGTTGGATTATTATCGATGATGGTAATTGACGTCACTCACAAACAGCACAAATGTTTCTGGCTAGCTTATCCTTTTCGATTTAACCTGTTTATCTCGAACGACTATATTTCTTTCGTTGATCACGTCTTTCGGAATTATGCTGATTAATACGAAACACGTTTAAGCGGATAAGTAAATAATGTTGCACTTCTCAACGTCGTAATTAATATAAAATAAATTACAATTTTTCAAGCTTTAAGAATACGTAAGAATTTACGAACACTTATTTCACAACTTTAGCAAAATATTAGAAAAAAATAATTAAAATGTTATAATTAAACAAATAGATTTTGATCACGTTTTCTTATATTTTTAGATAAAACATGATATGAGGAATATGTAAAGAAATGAATCGCAATCAGAAACGTTGATGTCCAACGACAATCTTCTGGATATTTTCATGACCAATATTTTCATTATTCCTCTCTAATATTAATAAAAATACATCTTTTGATATTTTGTGCATTTTTAAAAGCTTATTTTGCATGCATGCAGCTTTTAGTAAATTTTTTTTATAATATGTTAAATAAAAATTTATATTACTATAAAATTTACATTAATGTAAACAGATTATATTATATGTTGTTGAATTTGTTTTAATCTTGACTAAATGAATTTTATTAGAAAAAGTGTAGCTTTATTTAAGGAAAATATAGTTATCACAATTTTTCGAAAGATGGTGACATTATTATTACTATAAAATAATTACTTAAAAAAATTTATCACAAACTTTATATTATGTAGTAGGATGGCTTTTTAATAATTCGATAATATCAAGAGTACTGTCACATGTTACTTTATTTCGCGGAAATAATGAACAATGTACTTAATGTAGGGACGGACGCCGGACGCTCCGCTCCTCAGGTCAACTCCGTATCGCTCGTCTTCAGGTCCGTGTCTCGATGCTCTTCTCAGGCGTTCTCGCTCCTCTGCTTACTGAGAGGATTCTATTCTCGCTCGGCAATTAACGTTCTTATATATTATCTCGCAACGTCCTGGTGCGTTCGTCTTATTCGAATTCGTAAACACTAGATAGGTCTAAAACTCGTCAAAAACAAACAGGACCGAGTCAACGATATCGCCCACTCTACTCTCTCTCTCTACCGACGTCTCTCCAAATATATATTATTACAATTCTACAATTAAATTATCGCTTACAATTAAAAAAAAGTGTTTCTTTTAAAATTAAAAGAGAAACTAATGTATCATGCCTTACATGTTTTATCTTATGATGAACCACTTTTAAACACATTTTTTAAACACATGAGAAATATAAATAATAACTTGCAGATTTATACAACGATGTGAAATCTTCTTTAATTTAAAGATCGTCCTGAACAATTAAAATAAATAATTCACGTCCAAACACTCTATAAACCAACCGATATATTCTAAGATATCCCCAAATACAGAATTATAAAAATTTCAATTGTTTGGTGTGTTTTTAACTATTTAAATTAAATCTTTACTTTAAAACATGCAATTATAACACGCAATTGAACGCAATACAATATAGCATCATCAGTGCAAATGCGATGTTGGAAACGGAACCAGCGATCACCTCTACCGATTGATTTTTCCAACAGCACGTTTGCACTTCACGTTGCCAATCCGTTAGTACCATCGGTCGGTTTCAGTACTTTCTACCTACCTATGTATATCACAGTTGCGTTAACAGTGTACGGTATTCTAAAATAGCATTATTGGTTACCGACGAAAATTGGTAGATGGTACTACAAATCATAGTGAAACAATTTTCCAGAAATTTTCCGAGGAGACCTTTTGAATAGAACTTTACCTTTGATCTTGTACTCCTATAAAGATGACTGATCCGCATTTCGGCTTACAATTAGCAAACCCACAGGCAAGCTCAATATACTGATTGTGAGAATATTTACGTGCAGCCATTATATGTATATACTCATACTCACATTTTTGCGAGTGATAGTGTAATAAACATTTTAAGAAAAAATGGAAGATGCAATTTAATTTAAGAATAATAATAAAAATATGAATAAGACTTACATACATGAAATTGAAATAGATGAAGAAAGCTAAAGCTCATTTTTTATTTACATCTTTTAATTAAAAAGAAATTTTATCTCGTACCCTAAGGTTATTTTCGAATTCACCGTATCGGAAGCTGACCCTATATGAAGGGAGGCTTTGTGGAATGGGGTTTTACCCCTACAGAGGGGTGGAGGATACCATGATGCCGTCCAAACTTGGACGCGCCATTTTGTAAAGAGGCGAAATAACGCAATAGATATTCTTAAAATTTTGTGACCGTCAAATTGTTAAAAAATCGAGAATAAATAAAATATATTCCAATAAATTATGCGTTTTTAGATGTACAAAAATAAATAAGGAAAAAGTACGTAAAGGTGTTACATTAACAATATTGAATCAATCTTGCATATAAAATATCGAATATCGAAAGGTTTAGTTTTATGGATTATTTTTACAAAATATGATTTTAATAATCATAAATATTACATCTTATATTAAATAAATTTAGGTTTTTAAATTACACTTTAGTTGCTAGATATCTAAAGAATATATATTAATTATACATAAAAAGAAATTTTTGTTTTTTGATATAAAAGTAAGCAGCAATTATTTCCCCTTTTTCGAAGTTCTTCCAATAATTTATCGCTAATATTTTAAAAAATCTTTGATATATGGATAATTACGGATACACTTTATAATTTATAATATATACTAGATTAGAGTATAATTTATTTTACTAGGAAGACTAATTACATGTAAATTATTAATATTCCCATTAAAAATCAAAATGTCTTATGCAATATTATAATAAATTAAACATTTGCAATTTTTGTGTCCCAATCGGTGGCGCCGTCTGCAGTTCGCAAGATTGCATTCCTTCCCACCATTTTCCCTATTGCATGATACGAACTTACTATCGGCACTTCAATAACAGATAATAAAACATAAGATACATATTTGTAAAATTTTTCTAGCTGGTTATCTTATCGAATATGTCTACTCTGTGTGCAAAGTCATATGTTTAGTCTTCTTTAAAATAATTAATGTTAATTCTGACATTAAGAAGTACGTGTCAAGATATATCATTGCATCTGGATTAACGTCCGATTCTAATTTAATTTTTATAAACTTTAATGAGTCTATTTTGTGGAATACTAAATAAGAATGTATTAATTATACATGCATTTGTTATCCGTTCTTATACTTTAGGGCATTATAATTTAAAATTATAGTAGTTGCGTTTTAAATTTAATGAATGTTTTATTTTTCTTACAAATAAATAGAAAGAATAACAAGGAAATAGAATTAATAATCGTTTTCACTATAATTAACGTACCTATGTATACATACACGGAAAGAGCGGTTTTACTGAAGTATCTAAAAATTTAGCTAGATACAGATCTGAAAATAATTTTGTTGCACCATCAAAATTGTTCTTTCCGTATAACAATTAGCCAGCAATTTATCTTTTTTTCGTTTTTTTAAATATATTTTTTGCAAGTGCATTAAACTGTGCCAAGTTAAACGCTTAAGTGAATTTTAATTAGACGACTTTTATTGCATTTCTGGGCAGGATTACATATGCTTGTCGGTATCGGCTTCGAAATACCATAGAACATCGCGGCGGCCATAAGAGCGGCCCCGCGGAATATTCATATAGGGCCTGGGCCCGAATTCTAGGGGACGCTAGCGCCTGTTGAGCGACTATTTCGCAGAAATAGTATAATTCTGCTGGCTGTAAAGGTTAAACGAGGGTTCTCGGCCTTCAATTATCGGAGACCGTCTGCAGGCAGCATGCCGAAATATCCTTAAGGCGCCCGGCTCGAGTCGAGTCTCATAACTACGGTCGGCCGTTTTAACGTTTACGACCTGCGAGCTATAACTCGTAAAAACGTCGATCGGATTTGACGCCCGCGTTAAATGAAAATATCGGTTTGCCGTGCTCGGTGAATAAGAGAGAGGACCCGTATCGCGATGTTCAAAACGAGCTTTATTATTTAATTATATATACGGGCGAAGCTACACGAGAGAGACGTTTCTTGATGAAAACTATACTAAAAGTACTTGAAAAATATTAAAAGCTAGAAAAGAGCATATGAAACTTTACATAATTTTTTAATTTTTTATATTTATTTGTTACCGCTAAAATAGAACATTTTTTCCAGTGTTGTGCGACAATGTTTTTTGTGTTAAACTGAGCGAAAACGCCGCATCGTATGAAACCTTCAACACCTTATGAAAAATTCAAGAGATTCTTTAAAAAAGACTCATTTCCCAAAAGCACACAGCTTCAAGCTGACCAATTTAACATAATGTATTGTTGCATGATACTTATAACGATATTCTGTCTTTCCATTTTTAACTTCTAACGGAGGTCATTAGAGCAACCATTAATATCGTAGAATGGTAGTTGCCAAAGTAATTTTCTTTTATTATAGACATCTGTTTTATATAAAGCATAATTTTAAATCGTTCAAAAAAGATGGTTGTGCAAATAATGGCTGTGCGAAGAAAACTAATCGAGAGAACAAAGTACATTATATGTAGATAAGAGTAGATAGAATAATGATTGAAAGAGATTAGATAGGCAGAAACAAAAATAAATATAAATTTACCCATAAATATACTACGTATAGTGGACAATATAAACTTTAAATATTATTCTTATTTTTATTCTAATATTTATTGTGCAATCAGCACGATGATAATTTTTCTATAAGTTTTTTGTATAAAGCACAGATAGACCGTATTTCTTAATGCAGCTAAAGAATTACCACTTCTACCATTGTTAATATAACTTTTCTAACTTTTGCCGTCCATAAGGAAATAATTGTAATAATAAATTAGAAACAAGATGTATTATTTTTTTTATATAAATCATATAAATTAAAAAGAAACTCATTGTAATCACTATAATTGAAAAATTCCAAGTTTGAGCAACGAAAAGTTAATATGTATATCTTACGCGATATGTTCATATATAGTTTACAATTGAATGTTCGTTTCTTTCCATAGTTTTCTTTCGACTTTAAGCAAAGGAGAGGGAAAGTGTCGGCTCCATTATCCAGGAGGGTTCGTCCCCACCCCACTTGCGTAAACCCCCCCTTTTCCTTTCTTCTTGCTATAAGCGTCTCTCCAGCACGTCGGGAAAGCCGGCACGCGGGTCCTCTGAACGGCAAAGGTTGCTCAAGGCGTTGCCAGTGGCAACCGATAAAACTGCGGAAGACCCTCCTGATCCCCTTTCAAAGAAACTTGCCAGGAATTTCTCCCGATCAGCCCAGTTATTGAGCGAGCTTATTAAGAACGATCGAACACCGTTAGAATCGCTAAAAACATATCGACGAAAATGGCTTTCCTCTTTTCTGTTTTTACCGCAGAAAAAGTAAAAGAATTTTTTTATAGATGTATGTTTCCGGAATGTTTTTCAAAATATCGATTTTTTATTTAAAATATCTACTTTTAAAGTGTAGTAAAATATAGGTGTTATCAATTAATTAATTTAAATTTAACAATAATTAAGAAAATTAAATTCGTACTTCATAGTGTTAAATTTTAGTAATAAAAGTGCCAATCTTTTTTTCTAATTCACATATTTATTCAAACATGCAACACACAATAAATATTCCTCGAAAAACAAACTTAGACATAATGAAATGTTGTTATTCAATTGCGTATGAATCTGTGAAGTTGACACGACATTCTACAAAATTCAAAAAAATACTAATGGCTCGTCTACAATAGCCGCAACAGTATGCAGTAAGACGTAAGCAGTAAGCTGTTGACTATAATGGGATTTTTACAATTCAAGAATAATCTATTGTGGTTGGTCAATAGTTTACTGCTCACGTCTTACTTTTACGGCTATTGCTAGACGAGCCATAAGAGTTTTAATAGCACTTTTCATATAGATCTACAGTTCTTGATAAAAATTAAAAAGAGTTCCACATTCCTTATATTAAAAAATTGAAATTGAAAAAATTTCGTGCTATATAACTACACGAATCTAGCACGACACTCTCTCTAAAGTACGCGTTGAATATTTTAATATTTGACAAGAGTTCCCGATAGTTCTAATGGAATTCCACATATGTACACAATTTCAGATCGATATTTTAATTACAATTTTTTAACAATAAATGTTTATCCGCGCTCAGCACGACAATTATATTCTCGCTAAGCGTCGCGTCGTGCTGGGCGCGGATAAAAATTATTAAAAAATTGTTAATTGGTGAAATATCGAGATCTGAAATTGTATATATGTGTGGAATTCGATTAGAACTATCGGGAACTCTTGTCAAATATTATATTATTCTGGTACTTTAGAAAAGAGAGTGTCGTGCTAGATTCGCGAAATTAGCACATTTTTTCAATTTCAATTTTTTAATATAAAGAATGCAGAGCTCTTTAACTTTTATCAGAAACTGTACAACTATAAAAAGTGCTATTAGAACTGTTAGTACTTTTTTTTAATTTGTACACTGAAAAGAAAAATTGTTAATCCCAAGAAATATTTAGTCCGATACGTTCAACTAAACATTTTAGTTAGTTAACCAAATATTAGTTGTTATAACAATTTATTTAGTTTCTTTAATCAAGAATTAATTTATTCAACTAATGTTTAGTTAACTCACTAAAATGTTTAGTTGAACGTATCGGACTAAATATTTTTTGGGCTTAACAAATTTTTTTTCTCAGTGTGATAGTCGCTTTCGAAAGACATAAACCACGATTTCCGGAAGCATCATCAGAGGGGCAGCCATCGACCCCTTGCAGTGGGTCGGGAAAATACAAACGGGGTCGATATTGAGAAGGAAAGGGGACTAACTCCCCGATCTAATATGTCTCGTGAGTTTTCCACGAGGGACGTGAACATAATCACAAAAATTTCGCGACCGAAACAGGAACGCGAAGAAACTATTCTTATAGATTCATTACACTAAATTTTATTGGCGAAACAAATCATAAGGGTGTAAAATTTTTTTGTTATACAGTAATATAATAATTAATTCGTACACAAATATACATATATACATTTAAAATAAAACTATAAAGCTCATGCTTTATTATAGTTTTATAGCTAGTTGACATCACTTATATACTTTATAAAATTCATTCTCTTGATCATAGTTACGTTAATATAATGTCGAATTTTACAACATTATTACCAAGATTTGGCCGATAATCTATAAATGTCAACGTGTCGCGCCGCGCCACTAGCGATAGGTTTCACGTGTTTCATTCCCGAAACGTATCCCCGAGTTCAGGAAGGACACATCCACCGTGCGTGCGGTGAGCATATAGAGTCGAAATTCAAAGAGAAGGCACGCCATTTACAATCGAACATAAAAAAAGGAGAAGGGAACGAATGACGAACAAACGGATCCGCGGCGCGATGCGTGCAGGAGCGATTCCCCGCTCTTCGGGGTCGTTACCCCTTTTCGGATTTAGGTCGCCGCCCCAAGAGTGCTTCCGTATCATCGATGGGAAAATTCGTTCGTTTATGAACGCGTGTCCCGGATTTTTAGTGATTCTCCCACGCGAGCAAGATGGTGAATTATAATCGTGAGAACTATTATTATTTTCCCGCTATGGGGCTTTAATTCATAATGTGACTCATCATAAGGATATTAGTCATATCTAGCAGGGGCAGCCAAATACGTTCGAAAACTATCCAATAGTAATCGAGTTTTGTAAGTAACATTGTCAATAAAATCTAACGAATAAATTCAAATATTGAAAGATGTTTTAAATTCTCTCTCTTTTCTTTTCTTTCTCTTTTCTCAATATATTTTTTAATTTAATTTACAATTTTAGCCATTCATTCTTGCAGTTTTTAGATGATATTATTCATCCATACTTAATTTACACCGCAGAATCTTGGATGACCTAAATACGATCCTGTTGCCGTACGCGCGTGTTTAGAGCATTTCCAGCACACGATAATAAATCGCGTGCACGTAGATATAGGCACACGGCTGGCGTAACACACGTGCAAGTGCCTGTGAAACTAGAGAAGATCTTGTTAGCCATTCAGCTGTACTCTCTCTCTCTCTCTTTTTGGCACGCCCATTCATCCCCCTCACCAATACCTTCAAAGAAAGTTCCTCATAGAGTACTTCCGGGTTGGAAACTAACTTGCTGAACCGTTGAGAAATCAAAAATAACCGTCTACTTACTTATTTACATACTCTCTATTCTCATAGGATCACAGTAAATTTATCACACATGCCTGCAAGAAATAAACAATAGATTGAGATTAACAGACAATTTCTCCGTAAAATTAAACTTCTTTTGGAAATCAGAGATTAATACAATATAACCTTTTCTAAATCTTTTAGTATCGACGTAGCATTATTTTGTATTCTTTACAAACGATTAGATAAATATTTTTCTCTTAATTTCCCTTGAAAGAAACAATAGCATTATAATAAAATGATAAGTGCAATTTTCTAATACCGTTTACTTTATTTGATTTTTTTCAGTAAAATAACTTTGTTATTTAAGCAATGATTTATTAGAAGATATATAATAAAATTTTAAAAGCATAGTATATGCGGCATCGAAACTAGAATTCAAACTCGAGAGAAAAACTGAATTTTTTTAATAGAATAAAAAACAAACTAAAATGCGTTTTTAATTGTCACTAAAGAAGATAGGAGAGAATTAAATTATTTTATTTTTATGTAAAGAATACTCATTTTATTTTTTTTAAGTAGAAACTTTTCTTCGTTATCTTTATTGCCCGTATCCTATAAATTTTATTTTATAATTTCATCATTGAATACTTTAATAAAAACTTATCTATGATTTTAAACATTAGTTTTACTCGCTCGACTACGTTTACTACCTGATTTTAAATATAAATCAGTTTTTCTAGAAATTTTTGTTATCTCATACTATTGATCAGCTTTTCTTCAAGACTGGATTGTAATTTCTAAGCAGGTCACACAGTACGGCCAAAGCTTATATACTTACAAATCGCTCAGGTAGCGACGGACTACTTTGTCGAAAAAGAAAAGCTGTAAAATAGACGGTATTAGAAAATTCCAACTATTGTTTGACGAGGCTCTGGAAACTCGGTTCTGAAAAAGAAAAGAAAACGACGCATATCTACAACACTATTCTAAAGTGCTGTTAACTTAAAGGCTGAAATACGCATTCATACACGCATATATGCATGCACACGTACACGTGTCCAACCAATCCCAGGCATGTCGGCTTCTAGGAATTCATAGGCGTAGGATTAGTTTTAAAGGAGACCTAGAAAACCAATCCGGATTCTACATAGCTTTTTCTAAAAATAATTGTGAAATTATATATGAGATATAATCGTCTTATCATTCGAAATATAATATTTTTTTTTAGTGCAACACAATTTGACAGAAAATGAAATAAAGACAAAACTAATAAAAGTTTTTCTATTATAAGAGCATCTTTTCTAAAATTATTTTAAATTTGATAAAGTTTCTGGTAAGGTAAATGTTCATCCAATCTATCAACAATAAGTTATTTTAGAAATTTTAAAAATTTCCATATTGTTATAGAAAAACTGCAATACGATTGAAAATTTCATTAGAATTTTATATATTAAAAGGAACTTTCTTTTTTATCTTTTTAAACTTCTTTATATATTGTAAAGAATAGTATCACAGTATATAAATTTCGAAGTATGCGAATAAAATAAATATAAAAATTTATATTTAAAAAGTATTATTAGATTGTATATTAATTTTTAATTTAAAATTCAAGTGCAATTTTGTTTATTGAGAAATTATAGCAAATGGGAAACTTTTTGTTTTCACAAAATCTATTATAACAATTACGAAGAGTTCGAAAATTTTTAGTGTTCTTTGTGTTAAAAAAGCAATTTTTATGCTATGTATATAATCTTCTTTATCTCATCTTAATTTGTATATATATATATATATATATATATATATATATATATTATTTATTATTATATAATATTTAAATCCGACTTGCAGTAAAAAAATCTATCTCTCTTAGGGCCGGTTGTTCCAACCTAGTTGGTAAAAACTAATAGTTAAATCATATATGTCTTTGTTTTTTCTTTAAATTAAACAAGGATAGACATATGATTTAACTATTGGTTAGTTTACCAATAGGTTGGAACAACCGATCCTTAGGGCTGGTTGTTCCAGCTCGTTGGTAAACTACCTAATAGTTAAATCATATGTATGTCTTTGTTTATCCTTTACATTGGACAAAGATAGACATGTGTGATTTAACTATCAGATAGCTTACCAATAGGTTGGAACAACCGGCCCTTAATTTATATTAATTAATTTACTGTTATAAAAATTTATTGCATTGTAAATTGTAATTTTATACATAAAAGCTATAATGCTCTTTGCGTTTTGCTGGCATTGTATAAATATATTTTTTTATTTAATTCCTTTTATTGCAAAAAGCTAACACTCTACGACCTACGTAAATATTATTATACCTATTAAAAATATTATGTACACACATTACACATTATATATACGATTAGGAGATTTGTAAAATTTATAAAAATTGTTTCTTCAATAAATCAGAGTTAGACAGGAAACTTTTGGTTTCTATTAATTTTGCATCTATTATTGCGTCGTGACTATAAGGATTATATTATCGGGAATGAAGTCTGCGTTTCCCGCGTCGAGTTTTCATGACGAGGAAAAAATGTGGGGAGCTGATGGAAGGAAAAAGAAGAGTCAGAAAGAGGAGACGTGCAAGGGTGGGGGAGCGGGGAAAAATTTTTTCACGATTTGGACGTTGTGTGGCAGAGCAGAAGCCGAGAGAGAAGGTAGACGAGTGAGAAGCTGGGAGGGACAGAGGGGTTGAAGTTTAGGAAAAAAAGGAGAAATAAATAAAACCCCTCCTCGGTGACGTTCCTCGAGGGGTGGTCAGATGGAGGGTGCGTTAGCCCGCGCTTTTTCGGCACGAGCTACCTCGCAGGTTCTAATTGGTCGATAGGTAGGCAGCCATCTTCCAAATGGGCGTAGCCGACGGTTAATGCGGGGTGATTCACCCTGCACACCGAAAAGTGCCTATGCCTCTCGACCAACAACCCCCTCTCGCTCCGTCTATTTGTCTCTCTATCTAAACCTTTCCCGCAAATAACGCCTCCTCCTTTTCCACGCTTGTCTTTCTCTTTCTGTCTCTCTGATTTTGTTAACGTTTCGATCTCTGTCCAATCTGACTGATGTTTATCTCTTTATTTATCTTTATTTATCTCAAAACACCGATCTATTTTCAATTGAATTACATTTTGTATTTTAATTTTAGTTAATATTAATCACCTTTCTTTCTTATCGTCCACGATTAAGTTTTCACGAAGTAGTTTTCGATTAAAAATAAAAGTAATTCTTTTCACTGTACACAGATATACGTCTTTATTTATTCATATTATTTCAGAAATATTTAACTGTTAAAGTTTTTAATTTATTACCTATTTTATAGTTTTACTGAAAAATACTTTTACTCCGTTTTTATTTTTTTCTCATTACATTATATCTATTATCAGAAAATTCAAATGACTTAATGCTATAGTTTTCTTGTGACATACACTGTAAAAAAATTTTGTAAAATTACAACTATTATAGTGGGTAATTTTGAGACCCACTAGTAGTTGTAATTATACAATATAATGGTTGTAATTTTACAACATTACAGTACGGAAGGAAAAAGTAATTTTGTATTACAATTACACAAATTAAAAATGTGTGGAAATTTACACCTATTATAGTGGGTCTCAAAATTACATGTAATTTTACACAATTTTTTTACAGTGTATGTGATTTCTTACACAAAAGCAAATTTACTAGCATTAAGATTTTTTTAATAGTATTCTGTTACTTCGAGATTTTATTTTTATCTATTATTGGATGTACAGATATATTAATATTGTTTCGTACTCGCAAATACTCTTTTCCAAACTTCTTTTCCATTTATTATCTCTCTTCTTTATATTTTATTCTCATTTTTATTGCATTTTTTTTACTTCCCCATTTCACCTAATTTTCCTTAATTGTTCTTTAACCGCGCTGTACTGCCCGACTTTCCATCGGATATTTCGACACTTTCGCCTATGATTCAGCGCTTTTCCCTTTCTGCTTCGATGTCTCCTTTGTCGTCCCTGTTCTTCATCTGTCTCACTCGACTCATTGCCTTCCGTCCTCTGCTATCTCCTGCTACCCTCCTTCGGCGCTCACGCTGTGCTCACTCCCTGAGACTTTCACGGTCGCCACCACCCTTGAAACATCTACACGACCGTGATCGACGCGCGGGAAGGAGGGTCGCGTACCCAGAACAACTTTCCCTCGCCGATTTTCAGCATGTGCATGGATATAGGGATGGGAACATATAGGACTGGCTTACAACGCCACCGATTCTCGCGACTGTCGACTACGATCTGAGTTTTTCTATAGTTACGCCGTATTTGCTCTCCCTCATTTTCGGATAAATCTTTTCCGGGATTGTAATTTCGGGAGGGATACACAAATCTTGTTTTAATTGTTTTTAATGACATTAGTCGGTGAAGTTACGGTTTGCTCGTTTCGTATGCCATTTCCATTCGTTAATTAATAATCACCTTTTCAAATAATGTGCTATATATCAAATAGAATACAAGAAATAAAATAGAACAATAGAAGAAATACAAAAAAATATCTTTTAATAATATTTAGTATTATTTCGATATCGTAATTATTATTTATATTCGTCTCGCACATACCAACGCAATGCGTAACATTAAAGAAACGTTATTTAATCGTGCTTCTCTTATGCATGTATATATTTATGGAACGTGCGAATGTCGATTGCACTCCGAATGCATCATGCGTGAACTGCATTATCCCTAAGCGAGGCGGTATCGCTCCACCACGAGGCAGTATCTCACCAATACGGTATCAACCATGTACGCCGCACACGATGCTCGCAGTATACGTGTGCAGTATACATGAATGTGCATTGCCCTCCCCTCTTTCCCACCACGAGTGCATCCGCCAATGGATGGAGGCAGCAAATGAGCGATCCATACAGGTTCAGGATGTCCACCGCGTCTCGGAATATTGCATGACCGATTTAACGCAACATAATTTTTATTTTATGCATAAATACGAATAGATAGATTAATTCTTGTAAACGGGAAATGTCTTATTACATTTCCACTATTTTATTAGGGAGTATTTATGATTAGAAACGCTTGATTTAATTTATTTTGTTAAATAAATTTACTGTATTACGTATATTTAAATTATACGAGATCGAGCTTAAAGTTAGATTTTTGTTACAATTTAAATAACGTAAAGGAATCACGTATATAATTTTTAATGAAATATTTGAGAGAATAGTTATTTAAATATATCTAAAATATAAAAAGAAAAGAGTGAGATCAAAATTATACGCGTGCAAACAATTTTATACATAATCTCGAACTACAAAATAAAGATGTCACTTTTTATTCATCTACAAATCTACATTGATAACACGTGAAACGATAAAACTTTACGTAAATATTCTATAGGCAATTAACGCCCCGATTACATTAGTTCTCATCTCCTAGAAAGCAGAACAACTTTCGCGCAATAATAAAGCAATGAAAGACATAATAAAACAATAAAACAGAAAATAACTGAAGCCCATTACTATTTATCTCTGCGTAAATGTATAGATAATCCGATAGGGACGAATATAGCCTACACGTGGCTGATGCACTGATGCCCGGCACTGCTATAAAGTGCATTATCCCCCTTCTATCCCCACTCGTGCACACCATCTCCCTCTCCCGATGCAGCCCCTCCAATGATCATGAAACCACCACCATCGCTATCGTTGCACGGCGCTTGTTGGCTCCCCTCGCGGTGCCGGCAACGACGAGTTGCATGCGACATGCAATTTACCGATGCACGCCGTCGATTCGAGGACAAAAGAGGGGACCGCCGCGAGGGCGCCTCCCCTACTCACTCCCTCTTTTTAAAGCGCACTGTCGAACAACTACAACTTCCGGGGAGATGGAGGATTATCTCCTCGCCGCGATTTCCACCAATCAAACAACGCGATATGTAACGATAATTCGACGTATGTGCGCGTGCATCACGTTGCATCACCCGGCATCGGGTGCATTTTGCGGATTGGCGCTATTAGTCTTGATCAAAATCGGTTACAATTTACATTGTGAATTATCAAGAGGGAAATGATATTTTTCATCAGATTTTTCTACATAACAATAAGAAAATATTGTATACAAAGACAAGGCTATGACACTATATTCTCTTTTACTTTTTATTTACAATAATTATAATAAATGAGAAAAATATTTATACATTAAAAAAGGTCACACATTTTTGTAAATGTAATTTTATTTAAAAAAAATAAAAAAATAATATTTAATAATAGATTTCTGGGAAGATATATGTATATCACACACAATAGAAACTCACATCTTAATTTTTGAATATAAAGTTAACATTTGTGATTAAAAAATAGCGAAAGAATAAACAATCTATTCCTTTTGACATTGATCCCTTCTAATGATACAAGATACAATGCATAATTTATGTCCATATAAAAAAATACTTGTAGCATTCTGAAAAAAATCACACATAACAAAATCATATTTTACTTTTAATACAACAGTACAGTTTTACACTTCTAGTGTTTTATAAAAATTTGTAGTATTCTCTAAGAGAATAATTTTAATTATTAATAAACTTGGAAAAATCAAGATACTTTTGAAAATTATATTATATTTCTATGGTGAAAATTACCAGCCTTTATAGCTTAATAGAAAATAGAACTTTTTTACAATTTTTATTGAATCACAATGACTTTGTTAGTAAAAAATTATACATATATAACGATTTGTATGAATCATGCAAGTATTTCTACGCAATTTCCTTGTGTTCGTGTTCTTTATTCTTGCACTTTCTGCAGTTATTATTTCCTTTTTTCTTTCTAAAGCATCGGTCTTTCTGAAGCATGGACAGTTTATACATTAAAAGTATAAATAAATATAACTGAGAAATAAATTCGTTGAATATATTTCATTGTAGTAATCTTTAAATTTTCAATTTGCATTTTTTTAATTTCTCAGGTTTGATAAATCAATAATACAGCAAGTTTTTAATAAGATCTTGGTAAAGTAACATTCGCGATCGCGAATTTTAAGCCGCCATTCGTACGCTGCATCCATAACTGGCGCTCCAATCTGCCCCTTTGCTTAACATATGCACAGAAGCGCATGTACGTGCATATACTCACACATGAAATCGCCGGATATAACGCCATAACCACAGTACGTGTTATTTTAAAATCGCTTTTTTTATCAACTAAAAATCTTTCAACTAAATCTGATATCACTTTCTATTCTTTGTATTAGTTGTACATGACGCATTAATTTTAATATATATGGTTAAGAATAATGATATAATAGGTATAAGCTTTTCCGCCCAAGTCCCAACAATTAATATGCAAACAATTTGAATTATACAGGAAAATGTATTAGAAATAATAAAATAATAGAGGTATTAAAATTAATACATATGATCAGTAAGACATGCGATCCAAATAGTCGATTTAATTTTTGCTATCAGTTATGTTATTAAATGCAAATCTATTTTTATTCGATATCTCTTATTTCAACGGAAAGAAAAAAGGAAAAGCAACAAAAAAAAAAGAATTTACAAAAAAAAAGATATTTCCTAGAGAATTATATTATTATTTAAATAATAATATATTTTAATATACCTCGAAAAATCTTAACAAAAAAATATTTTTCTTTTAATATCCTCTATCACGGATATGGATGTCGCATAGATATTTATTTCAAATGTGAATTCAATATTTTGCTCCACACGCAAAATCAAGAAACGTTAACCGTCGGAATCGCAAATTGCCCCAATCACGTGATTATGTCGTTTTAACACAGCGCGACCACAGAATAGATTACAAAAGTCTAGCCATTCTCCATCTGGTATAGGACATTCAGGAAAGGTGGCTAGGAGCAACGGCTATGGGATGCAACGGTCGGGCAAAAAGAATTCAAATGGATGCAATAAAAGTTCGAATTAAGAGGCATTAACAACGCGAGTCTCACGCAAGGAAAGATTAACTGTCGAGAGACAGAAGCATCGTCGCAAAAGCGTCGTCATTAAATTGAAATGTCCCTTCCGCACGTATGAGTAACAAAACCTTAAGGGTTAAGATTTTTGCTAATAAAGATGCCCCTTTAGAGTGAAATAAAAAAAAGTGATGTCACTGTTTCTGAAGGAGAGGACAATGATTAAATTTAAATACGCTCAGAATGTAAATTATTTAAAATTTACATTACAATTGTTCTTTTATTACATTCATGTTATCTAATTTATATCGACAGTTATAATAAGTAGTTAACTGTCATTATTACAGAATGCCAGTAAAAATGATGGAAATATGTAAATGTAATATATTTAACATCTAAACAGTGATGATAACGTAATAACTAAAATATTAATTATAAAAATGCAATTAAAAATATTAATATTTACACCTATATTTATACGTAAATTATTCCATAAAATTTTTATTTGATTTTATTGCCATTACTACAAATTATACTATATTAAAATCAATATTTGTATTATTACAAATATTTATTTCAATTTAAAATACATTTTATTACAATCATAAAAAGATGCAATACTTACAGTTAGAGGCTACAGAAAGGAATTAAAAACATTTATTACATATTTAACCGTTTATTAGTATATTCTTATATTCTTGTAAATCTTCTGAAATGTTTTTTTGGATTCAGACATTTAGCTTCAGACATTTATATTTATTAAATGCTATGGAAACATTGTATAATACTGCAGTAGAGAGAGTTCATTGAAGAAATAAAAAAAGAAACTTCTTCGCCAAGTGCAACGACCGTCCAATAAAACTCTAATAAAACTTAGTAGGTAGCTTGTTTTCGCGAGTCCTTCCTCATCCTTGGATGAGTGCCTTCACGGTAGTCGAAGACAAGGTGGCGGTACCTTCGCTCGTAGAAAAAGGGCGAAGTAAAAAAAGGACGCAGAGGCGAAGCGAAGTATAAAGGAGCGAGCAAGAGAGAAAAAGAGAAATAGAGAATAAAAGTGAGAAGGAGAGAGAAGGAGATAGGAGTAGGTCCTTCAAAAAGGGAACTCCCGGCAGCCTCTCTGAATATTGTCATCGCGGGATCCATCCGTGAGATCCGCTTCTTTTGTGCACCGCCAACTTTTTTCTTCCGATTTCACGGCGGCATAATGGATTCCCCGATCCTTTGGATGCGCTCGTTACCACGGCATTCGTAACGGCCGCAGCTGCCTGGCTAGAACGCGATAGCGCAATATGTATATATAAATACATAGATCTTCGGTCATGTATCTATTACTTTGGCGTACATGAAGTTTCGGATTGACGATTGCGTGTTCATCTTCATTGCGAGAAAATTAAATGCTGCTGTAATAAGGAGAATCAAATCTATTGAAATTCTATCGTTTTCGTTTGCCAAAGAGAATTTTATAATCGTTTTTCAAATTTTATAGGTTCGTAATCTCATCGCGATAAAATCTATTTCAAAGATGAAATCAATCAAATATTTTACAAAGAATGCATAAATGTTACGATCTTCTTTAACAAAATTAATCGACAAATCGAATTAGTCCATATTTAATCGATAAATTTTCTGTTTAATCACTCAATTTTGTTGAAACGAATATTTCAAAACTTCAATGACATATAGATTGTACAATAAAATGCAGGGATATTTGTACTTTAATATATAATAAGTTAAACATGGAAATTTCTATTTCACATAATTTACCTTTTTAATTCAAAACGAAAATCAATAACGTCATCTCCTACTCGCGACATTTTTTTTTTCATTACAATAGTTAAATCAATAATCTTATTATACTAATTGTTTTCTTATGTACAAATCGTATTGTGTACATTCGTAACGTACAAGTTATAATTTAATTTGTGAATCGTGCAATATATGCACAAACGAGTCTGTTACAATTACTTCTGCAATATCCAACTCGCACTGCTTTATTCATGAAGATTTCAAAAATTACAATCATTAAGTGAATGTTGCAAAAATCGATAAGTTTAGTTTGACATGAACTTCGTGAAGCAAAATGATGAAGTCCAAGGTAGGGGCGGCTTCCATAAATAATGTAGGACGGTTTCTGCGTATATACGGAAAGAGAAAAATGCATCGACATACGCGTGCTACGGCATATTTTGCTAGGGCTAAGATCCGCTAGAGAAATAGGCAGGGACACGATGATCGTTTAGGAAAAAGGGGTGTAAGAGAGAAAGAGACAGAAAGCGAGAGAGAGAGAGAGAGAGAGAGAGAGAGAGAGAGAGAGAGAGAGAG
>NW_020216536.1:265739-350213 GCF_003070985.1 Temnothorax curvispinosus | reverse complement strand
AGAGAGAGAGAGAGAGAGAGAGAGAGAGAGAGAGAGAGAGAGAGAGAAGGAAGGAAACCGAGGCAATGCCAGCTGCGCTACCATAACATAGCGAAAGGTCTAAGCACAGGAACCTACTACCAATAGGAGCCAACTGTTCATTAGTCTGTTGGTACAGGCTGTTCCAAATTGTCCCCGTCGTTGAGCCTGCGAGGGTGTGCTTAAGTCATGCTACGTTAAAAAATCGTAGAAACGCCCGCGTACCGACAATTTTGCGGTGAAACCGAGTTCCGAGGTGACGTAAAGATGCTAGTCCCTTAATACATTTGTGGTCACGCTGCACGCCACCATACAAATTGTCCTCGAAAACGATTAAAGTTCATCATCGGTAGCGTCGTGCTAGGACGACTTCTGTCTCGTTGAACGTTGATAAATTTTTAGTGCTCGCTTTTAAAGCGACGGTCTTAAATATATATTCTAAAAGAAATGCACAAGAATTTTCCAATGGTCAATGAAAAATGAGATTTGCTTTCAATTGATAGATAGATGTGATTTAACTCGGAGTTGAAATATAAATAAGAAAAATAAAGTCTTGTTTATAAAGAGAAAATAATTTTCTTATTTAAAGGGCACATTCGTTTATTATAAATAACTATTGTGTTCGAATAAAAACTGATTTGGATAATTTGCGCGCAAAAACTAAAATCGCTAAAATCTGCAAGATAAAAAAATTTGTTTGTTTATCATGGCAAATTAGTAAAGCAATTTTAAAACATTTGAACAATTTTGATTTTTGTGGTGTAATTGCAAGTAAAATGTATAGATTTATTCTCAATGTTTTCAAAGCGACAAGTTTAACAGCGAAATATTAACTCGTTAATTCATTAATGTACTTATTGTCGTAGACAAGAAAGTAAAAAATATACTAATATCAATTATCATTGCTGTAATCATAAATATTCAGTATGAGCAAATCGCATCAGCGATGATAATTATGATGACAAACGCGGAATTTCTTTGCTTTCGAGTTGGATTTAATTCTCTCGATATTGTATGTAATGTTTTGCTGCGATCAAGCAAAAGTCAAGAAATAGCGATCTAAATGTGAAGTAGAAGTTTAATGGACTGATTTCTTTCTCCGCTGTAGCCGGAACGAAAAACGTTATTAGCGCGACAATACGGATACGAACTTGTGCTAAAAAAGCCTCTAGCGACAGATGCGAGACGAAATTGCGTTCGCTGGAAACTGCTATAGAAACGGCAGCTGCTTCGCTGGCAAGTTAGAAATCTCCTAAACTCTGTCTTACCGATTGTTACAGCGTACTCCAATAATTTATTTTAAAGAATACAAGAAATGAAAAAATCGATGTTTCAGAAAATTATTTCAATTACAAGTTTAGTTTGTCATGGCGCGATGCCATGATAGTTAACAATCGTTCATTCAATCCATCGAAATTTGCATTACAAGACAATAAATTTATTTTTATATGAACATAAAATAGTTATCTCTTTATAATTAAAGTTTCGATGTCAGTTAATAAATGTCATCTTCATGATTGCGAAAAAATTTGCAAAATATTTGAAAGTTAATTCGATTAAAAAGACATTTTACCGATCGGTACATTAAAAGTTACGATATGAAAAATTAATAATTAATAATTCTTTGTTTACAAATATACATATAATACTTACTTGTTAAGTAACACTTAACAAGAATATTATTGCATGTGGATAATATCGCCATAAGTTTATAAAGTTACTTTATTCAAAAAATTTGAATGCAACAAAATTATACACAAATTATACTTTTAAATTATTCTCACAATATAAAAATAACAAAATAATTAATAATTCAGCCTTTAAAACATTATTTATTATGTTTTAACCAATATATTATTTTGATACAACCTTCATTTAGAAGTTCTATTTGACTAGAAAACGCGAACTAGTAAAACCGCCTTCAAAAATCAATGTATCAGCAAATAGAAATCGCCATCAGGAATCAGTACTGCTTTTCAATACTGTTTGAACAGTTTTCCAAAGGATCATTTCCCGATTTTTCTTTCTCTTCCGAATCTTTCGGGAAATAGCTACTCCCTAGGTGCATTTTGTCGAGAGCAGCCGGCCTATCGTGGGGGCAGATTGCACTCTTCGGAAGACTCGGCTGGAAACATTTGCCACATGGCGCAGCTGCACGACCCACGAGACCGCATTGCCGGTTTTCAATTCATTTTCCGTTGGTTTTTCCCTCGTCTCTTTCATTTGATCGATCGAAGACAGAGGACGAATATAATATATGCTGCGGCCTTCGAAAAGCAAAATAGATGGGCCAACAAGTAAATACAGATAAATGAGTATAATTCGTTAAAAAGATTTATTTGGAAAGAAGAAATTACAGCTATTTTTTAACATTCCTCTTATACATTCTTGAAATTTGTTTCATTTCGTCATTAAGTTTTGGATACCATTTTTGGGACTAACGCGCACAATTTTTTGAAGATTTAAATATTTCGTATAGATATTTTTGTGCACTGTTTCAACATCATACTTACATCAGCATCCGAAAATATCAATAATGATGCTGCGATACAAAAATTATCTCTTCAACACGTTTTTTCCAAATCTGATGATATCTCGATAAATCTCCCTCTACACGGTTTATCGTCGGTGCAACTACTTTTTAATTTTTCTACTCACACATAAAAATTCGTACAATTCATATAATTTATATTATATTCAGCACATATTCCTTAAAAAATTTCAACGGGTTTCGTATCATAGGTAAAAAAAGATACAAATGATAGCACGCTATTCTACTATGCAAAATCTTGCAATAAAGCGTCCACTTTTACAAATAAACTACCAGAAACATGTGCAACAATAAGTCTTAAAATAAACGGTGTTTAATAGTCAACTGACATTACTGTATAATGACAGCACACGCGCAGTCTGTATAGATATGATATTACATATAGTTGTTCGCCCTCTACTCATATTTACTTACTGAACCATACTCGTGTATAAGGAATCGATCAAATTCGTCAAATCGCCTCTGTAAAGTCGTATATAACTGTTGCAAATCCGGAGAATCAAAGAGAAAATTGAGAAAACTAGTTACGGTAAAAATTATTAAATATTTCTAAAACATCATAGTAATTTTTAATAGATATAGAATATAAGATTTATTTAAATGATTTATTTGCAATATCCAATTTGTATGTAAATACAAAGTCACTATTAAATCCTTAAAATTTACTATATGTTATTTCGATCATTAGTTTCGATAAAAATTACAAAATTAAATGAAGAAAGATGGAACAATAAATTGAGATCTTGTGTTAAAATTCAATAAACGGAAGAAAATTGAATTTTGAATCTTGCATGAAAGCTCTTATTGGATAAAGTTAATGAAACGATTTCTATCGAAAATCATTACAGGCAAAATAAGTTATTTCAAAATTTAGTAATATACAAAAAGGTTTCTTACAGCGCATATTTGTCAAGATAGAGAAAGTATTTTTCTAATAAAATACTTTAATAGATAATTAAAATATTTAACATTTATTTTTTGGTTTATAAATTTACAACATAAATATACAAATAAAAAGAAAGGATATAAATAGAATATAGAATATAAAATGTATATGAAAATTTATAATATAGGTAAAACGTTTATTACACAGAAAGAGAAAGAGAGAGAACGATAGTTTACAAATAATATTATTTTTCGACTCTCATGTGTTTATTAATAATAATTACTTTATATTAACTAAATAGAGGTGAAAAAGAATTCAATAGTAACCGCAGGGATAACTGATCTGCACAGTCATCTGACTTACAATTAGCAAACCCATAGACCTGAGCTCAACATGTGGACACTCACAAATATCTCTACTCCACGCACACTTATACACATATACTTTTGCGAATGATACGGCATAATAACACATGTGAAAAATTAAAGATAAAATATAACCTGAGAACGAGAATAAAGATTGCAGGAAAAAACGTCGAGAGAACATGTGCCGTGTAATGTTATTCCGTTGACGTTGGAGTTGAAGGAATTTTTCCCGAAAAAAAAGCTCATTGCTATTACCTAACTCTGTTTGTGTCTGTACCGAGACACTTAAGACCTACGTCTGGACACCTTTATTATTTTAGTTTTTAAATAAGTATAACGTGAATTAAAATCAAAAATAAAAATATAATACAAGAAAAATGTTTTTATCTTTGATTCTTTGATTTTAATTCGCGTCATAACTTATTTAAAGACTAAAATGATAAAAATGTTCAGACATAGGTACGTGTCCAGGCATTGGTATGTACATTTACCTTACTGCGAGCACATGACGTTATGACGCGTGCGAATGTAAATTGTACAATACGGACGTGTCGTTGACATCGCAGTAATTAAACCGCGGTCGCTAGCGGCTTCGCGTTCTCGCTTCTCGCTAATTAATCGTAATTTATTAACGACGTCTTTGCTCGGCGCTCGAGCACGGGCAGGTGAATAGAAACAACATGGGCGCGGTTTCTTCCTTTTTTCGTCCTCTTCCATGGCTTCGAGCACAGCACCCTGACCCTGGGTACACGGCCAGCTGTCTCACTCCACCCCTTTTGTAAGAGGCACACACTACTCTAAGAGTGGGATTTGTCTATCCCTGCTCAGGCAAAGAAGGAGAAAGAAAGAGACAAAGAGAGAAAAGGAGAGAGAGAGAGAGAGAAAGAGAGAGAGAGAGAGAAAGCTGTATGGTGCGCAAGGACGGCGGGATCGTCGGGCGAGAGAACCAGGGCGAAAGAACTTTTGTGGAGCCCGCGGAATAATTAGCATGCTCTCCTCGGCAGCCTAATTTTAATGGAACACCGACATACGGCGTTTCATATTGTAATTCGTCCTACATTGTAGCACGCTCGCACGGTCTTGAATATTATTATCTACCGCGTTTCCTCCAGAGAAATCCTTACACACGTTGAAGAGTATCGTGGTGTATCATGTACACTACTGCTCGAGTAAATCCGAACACCCTGAAGAAACTTTGACGAAAATCCCTTCCGTGAAACATTAATTTCGTTTACGTCTTTACATTACTGATTAGAAGGTTTTCGAGATATTGTAACACTTGTATATTAAAATTAATTTATGCGGCATTGAAATGAAGAATGTCGTGAAAAGTATTTATAGAGAAAAATCTTTCGTGAGACTTAATAAGATATTTTGAATATTTCTTTTGAAATGCTTAACGAAATATGCGTTCTAGTATTTAGGAAAATATTAGATGTACCTGCACTATTTCTCACAGTTTTTCAAGCGACGATTTTGCATGCGACAGACCTGCGTAAAATCTGTCAAGAATCTTACAGTTTTCCAAAAACACCCGGTAGATTTCTGCAGGCTTAGCGTGGAGGTACGAGTGAGTACACACATGCGTAACGCATCAGTATAAACGCGCGTTCGCGGTGTGTGCGCGATTGGCGCGAGGTGAGAGGGAATGAGAGAGAAAGGAAGAGGAAAGCCGCGAGAGGAAACGAGCGAACGAGCACGCATGCACGTCACGCGCTCGCGTGCACGCATGGTAGGTATATGGTATATGCATGCACGCAGAGAGACGGAGCGCGTACTCGTCTGCGAAACCGGCGTGCGAAAAGTAGCCAATAGCGAGCAGAGGCGGGAATCGGTGGGGTCACCCACGTGGTTAACGAACGGCCAATCCGCGTTCCATCACCGGCGGATTTCGAGTTGGTTTCCCGCTCGGTACGCCGCGTTGCGTTCACGCTCACGCACGAGAGAGACGAACGAGGGAAAGAGAGAGAGGAAAAAAAGCAGGAGAGTGCACGCGCGAGCAAAGAAAGAGCTACGAATTCGCGAAAGAAGGAGAGAGAAAGGCTAGCGATGGCAGAAGAAAAAAAGAAGAGAGACGAGTTTGCATCGCGTCTCAACTGCCTCCCCCCTACCCTGAGAGGCAAAGGGGTGAAGGAGAAAGACAGAAAGAGGGGCACAACATGCCGAACGAGAGAGCCCCTTGGACGTTGCGTTGTGGTCTAGCCGAAGAGAGGAGAGCCTGGAAGGAAGGTGCGTCGCAAGGAGAAAGAGAGAGAGAGAGAGAGTGAGGAGGGGGGAATTCCTTGGACACGCCGCGAGTCGACGCGAGGGAGAGAGACAGACTTGGCGAACGCGCGCGTCCCTTAAACTTGGAGCAATCGGGGAGAGCCATTTCTGCGAGGACACGCCGGCCGGTCTCCATCGTCGTCGGTTTCTGCGATCGAGCTGCTGACGGACAGCCACCGGAAGCGCGTCAGATTCGCGCAACAGCGCCGCGTTTGAGTCGTCGGAGAGACAGACGGAGAAAAGTAGAGAGAGAGAGAGAGAGAGAGAGAGAAAGAGAGACCGCACACACAGTCGTCGCCTATCCGCGGATCGAGCGGCTCGCAGTCGGCCAGTTGAGGCGCGAGGAAGCCAGCAGCGGAAAACAAAAGAAGGTGCCAAGCCCGTCGAGGACCGATCTCGTCGCAGAAGTCGTCCAAGGACCCCGTGCTCTCTCACCCCGTGCATTTTGTCTCTCGCGTGTGCAGCCCGTGACCCACACGCGATTCTGATCCACGTCGTGTCCGGGATCCAGCCAAGAGTTACACCCGCGTGCCGTCCTACCAAGGATATACCATCGGACGCCTCCAGGTCCCATCCAAAACCGATCTAACCCGCGCGATTTTCTCCACTTATCGCCGGTACCACATACCTTTTTCCCTCCCGCTCGTCGTCCACGTCG
Source organism: Temnothorax curvispinosus (assembly GCF_003070985.1). Classification (NCBI taxonomy): domain Eukaryota; kingdom Metazoa; phylum Arthropoda; class Insecta; order Hymenoptera; family Formicidae; genus Temnothorax; species Temnothorax curvispinosus. The sequence continues at coordinate 343,470 of NW_020216536.1, read as the reverse complement.
TTCAACCGCTCTGTGATCGTCGCGATCTCCGTCGTGATCCCGTCGTGTCGTGTCCGCGTTCAAACCAAACTTTCCACCGGGTCCACGTAGACCCCGAGTCTACGACGAGGTCAGTACTCGGGGAATCGGGTACGCGAATCCGCGCGCACGCGCACCGAAACGTCGTTTTCGTCGAGCCTGCTACACGTGACCGAGCCGCGTACTCGGTGAAAGCCGGCATCATAGCGTCGAGAAGCGAGCAGCCAGCCACCATGTCAAAGCTCTACGTGGGCAATCTGCCATCAGATTGCAACGAGAACGCTCTCAGGCAACTCTTCCAGGAGCATAGCCTGGCATGCACCACGATCCTGGTGAAACGCGGCGGTTATGCCTTCGTCGACTGCGCCGATCAATCCACGGCCGATCGGGCGATCGACAAGCTAAACGGTGAGTTGCCAACATAAAATGAATTATGCTAACGCTGCCTTTAATGCTTCTGATAATGCTTTATACATCGCTTCCCATCACAACGACGATGACGACGGCGACGACCGGGAGAGGAGAAAGGAAGAGATTGGAGAGGAATGTCCATCTGCTTCGTGCCGCTTTGCCAATTATTTGTATAATAATAAAACTATTTTACGCTTTGCCATCTATGCTACTGCTTTTTTTCCCAAGCTTATGCAACTTATGAGCTTATAAACCTTTCTCATAAATATTGGTCGACCGATTAATCAACTAATATTTACAATACTGGCTTTATAAAAATCTCAGCGCAAAGATGAAGGTTTTAGTGAGATCTTCAGGAGTCGTCTGGATGATCGAATTAATGTTGAATCCTCCGCTTTATTAATCAAGCTATCCTGATCCTAAACATCCATATCTTCCTGTTTGCTTAATACTTGTACTGCTGAAAATAAAGCTTTGTTTTTACAATGGTATGTAACACGCTATGCTTCGTTTAGACGCTTTTTGCTAGATCATAAGAACGCCGAGTAGATGTAAGAATCTGCGTAGCATGCTTTCAACAGATTTTTTAAATGCTAGAGCGAGTGTTTCGTTAAGCGTTTCGAAAGAATAGCCAATATATCTTGACAAATCCTTCGAGAGATTTTTTTATGAAATTATCTGTCAGGTTACTCTGTCACATCGATAGTTGATCGTCAATTGTTTCCTTTTTTCCGCCGACGCACTTTGATGTGAAATTGGAGAATATCGAATGTCTTTTCGGTGTGTATATAACAAAATGGGTGCATTCGTTTACGCAGGGCTGCGTGCAGAAACATCATCCGCCGAGTGCTAAAAATCTATAGTGCACGTAACATATGCTGTATAGGATTTTTAGCACTCGGGTGATGTTTCTGCATGCAGCCCTGCGTAAACGAATCCACCCATAATGACTATCGATATGACAAATAAAACTGTCGATATTACCATCATATAATTATTTGAAGATAAAATTTCTTATGTGCAAATTTTCCACTTATTTAAGAAACATCCGAGATATATTAAATTCGCAAAATAATTAGCACGACACTAGAGTGATCGACAATTGACGGCTGTTTGTAGGAATAACCTCTTGTATGTAAAAAAAATTAAAGGGCGGGATCATTATTTAATCATTAATATTTAAAAATACATAAAAATATAAATTTCGTGATTAGTGAGAAAAGATTTAATCTAAACGACTACCTATAGGTCGTGCTGGTGATAAAATGGATAAACAGTGATGTGTAAACGAGAAAAATGTTCTTCGATGACACTGGACATATTTAACCTCTTCAGCTTCAGTCGTCGACCGGAGGAAATTGAAGCTCGTGCGACGAGCGAATTTATGGTCGTGCAGAATCAGGATATCGCCGCGGACACGCGCGAAATTGACGTTATATCTCGCACGGCCACTCACTTCCTCCGTGGCTCAAAGATTGCTCCATTCACGTATGACGAACGCGAGATTAGGTTCACCGAGAATCGCTGTGTCACCGATTTCGGTTTCCGCCAAAAAAAGGCAGTTCTGTCACAACCATGAAATTTGAGCTCCTCAATATGCGGCATTCAAATTCCTTTTACTTTCAAATCACGTCATGTGCTCCGGCTCGCGCTAAAAAATTCCATGAGAGTAGTGTCAGATATAGAAAACGTGATGTACCTTATCTCGTTAAAGCTTATTCCGAAATTCAGCTGCCTACGATTAAGACTAGTGATAGCATTCCAAAAGTCAACTCTCTGAAAACATTGCTACGAACGTTCTCTCTCTCTATATATATAAAATATGTATTAATATCAAATATAATCTCGAGAAGCTCGAGAATCAAAACAGCAAAGTTACACAAAATAATCTCATTGAATTACATAAAAATTACTTTTAGAGAATATATGTAATGTAATACACAGTGATTCTATATTTCGATATTAATTTAATTCTGCTTCTGAATCAAATCGGAGAGAATCGTCGAATTGAGATAATTTGTCAGTTATCTTAATTTTTCCCAAAGTAGAGCGGGACAATTTCGTCTGCTCCACTTTCGTGGAAAACTTATCCACGTGGTAGATATCGCATCGCAAAATGGCGCCAGTTACGACAAGGTCACGTTTGTGTGCTCGCCTTCGCGATAAGTCGCTGATAATCGCCTGCGTCGACCAACCGTTGTCGATCGCTCCGATTACGGGACTGGCTCTTCCCGCCAAAACGGAGGCTACGTGCACACTCGAGGAGTGCCTATCGCCGGCAAGACAATCATTCTCGGGATGCACAACGCTTGACGATCATAGAAAAACGCTTTCTACTTTGTATTTAAAATTTTTGTCTAGAACAATTGTCTCCACAACTCGAATCTATACCTGAAAGAAATTCCGTAAAATTTTTTTCGTATGCCACGTTGAAAAAAATATTTATTTGAATTTTAAACACTGAGAATAGCTCGTTTCGACGCGCTTGTCGCTTACACTTATCATAGCAAATTTCTATAAAGAAATCTAATAAAATATGTAGAATATTAGAAACAAAAATTGAGAACTTCGTTAAAACTTGTTCTTGAAATAAGATTCTAATGCCTTGGCTTCTGTCCATCGATGTTACTTTTCGAGACATACGACGCGCAAAAATTGTCTGCCGAGTGGAAGTTAACTATGCGTGACGAAACGTCAGGCGGCTGAACGCGTCCGTTAATCGTTAGACTGTCGGCGACTATACTAGCCAAAACGACTATTCTACACCCCCGCATTCGTTCAGACCTCTAAATGGTATATTTCAGTATGGTATAACTTTGTACAAAAATATTCTCCATCAAAAATCATTTTAAAAAATTTAACTCGTAACAGCTATTTTTAGTATTTCTTATTGAAAAACATCACTTTTCCATGCAAGAATTTATTGACAAAGAAATAAATTAATAATATACTGATATTTTGTGGACAACCAGTTTAAAGGATTAAAATTTCAGAAAATTTCTTACTTAAGGATGTACAAAAGGTTGACGTGGTCCAAGAGAGAAACGTTTCTCTGAAAATTATCCTGAACAATTAGAAATGAGAAGTAGACATTGTATACGTTTGGCAATCTATACGTTTCGTATTTTCGCATCGACCTCTTCTCGTTATCTCGGTATGGTCCTGACCTAACGTTCCCGACTTATCCCGTCGATCGTGAGAATTTGGACCGGCACTTGACTTCGAGGCTCCGACTCACGCCCGTACGAGTAGTAGTCAGTTGGCGGGTTCTCCCGCAGCCGAAGAGAAGAAATGTGGTCAAGGTCGCGAATGGTCGCGCGCGCGCGCCCGAGCACGTGTGACGTATGGAGCTGCCTCGATCGCCCCCGCCGCCTCCACCGCCATCGCGACCGCCCGCCGCCGTCGTCTCCTCCGAGGTTGAAATTTACATCGCGAATAGCCGCCGATCTCATCTTCTCGGCTCTCCTTCGCCTCGCCCGCCGAAAAATCGGTTAGTCACACTCGTCACGTTCCGGCAGCCATGCCTGGTATCCAGATCATAAATTCCATTGACAACTCTGTAGTTCTCGTGCGCGCTCTCGCGCCCATATCAGCTACCTCATTAGAGCGTGTTAATGCACGCACGTGCACGCATCGCACCGAAGCGCCGTTTGAGGCCACGTTTCATCCTTGAACTTCTCTGATGAGGAAACAATCGAAACTAATCCTCGTCGACACGGAGAGCTTCGAATATGTTGGAAAAAAACTTAAAATCACGTTTTTTTTTCTGAAACAGTCTTGCGAAGTTAACATGTTCGATTCTGACCGAATATCTATATATTGGAAGATTAAGATATTGGGAAGACGATTATATTATTGCCAAATAGAATTTTTATGGTTATTATTAGGTGGAACTGTTTTAGAGGGGGGGGAAGAAAATCTTTAAGAAATCTAGAAAATTTGTGCAACAAGTTGTTTGTAGATAGATTTTATTCTTGTTGGGGAAAGAAGAGCGTTTTTCTTGGTGCATATAATCGTACTCTTAGCCGTATAAAGCGTATGCAAGAGCTACTTAGAAGTGAGCTACAGGAAGGAGAGTCGGGAGAGCCTCTTGGAGCGATTCATGGTGAACGCTTTCTCTCTCCCTCTATATTTCGTTAGCAATACGGTCGTTGCTTCTGCAACGTAAGGGCCGATCCTCGGATACAATGCCGCGCGAAGAACGTTACCGACGAGCCGAGGCCAGAACTAGTTTGGTGGGTTGTTGAGTTAGGTTTTAGAGAGAACTCTACCAAAGCCGCGGTCTAATCGGGCTTTAGGAGGCTCGCACGCCGCTCTGTCTAGCGAACGATTGAGCTGTGTGCTCATTCGCGTCGTTTCAAAGTTGCTAGTATACCGAAACGCGAATTATAGATATTTGGAATCCATGTTTCGAAGTGTCTCAGCACGGCCATTATTATATCAGATATATGAATATATACGTTATAAAATTTGATTTTCTGTCTGATTACATACATATGTAATAATCCGAAGAACAAGAGATGTTGTTATCATAATTATTTAATTATAAATAATGTGAAATTAATACAAATAAATTAATAAATTAAACAAATTCACTTTTTACATTTATTCGGCCGTTTTTTGGAAATTATGATTATCTCAAAATTATTATCGACAGTGTATTTTTATATTTTAAACGCAAAGATACATGCAGTATTATAAAATGGAGAAATTAATTTTTTCTAACATTAATATATATTTTCAATTATTTGCCATAATCTACAAATATCATCTCGTTTAGTTTCTCTTATGCAATAGTCTTCTGGCAAACACGAAAATCTTATCGAGAATTTTCTCAAAGATCGCATTTTCCTTAAATTCCACAGACGACGCAGTAATGTGCCATGCCTGTTTGTGCGTGCACAGCATGCGTCTTCCTCTTTCACAGCCGGCGTTCGTGCACGCCATTCTCTTCAGCACGATCTCGAAGATACGAAGCCTAAAAGTCGGTGCCGAGACGCCAACAGGAAGCTGCCACATTCTTCCATTCTGGCTGCCTCCTATCGCTTTCTTCTTTCCTCGTAACACGCCGGCTTGTACCGAATTGATCAGCCGCTATCCATTATGTCTTCTAACCCTTGCCACGAGATTCATTATTTATTAAGAAGACTCAAAAACCACACTCGAAATCATTTTATGAACTAAATATTTTATTCTGTATTTATTTCTGTACGTACATATTTTGCTTACTATATTCACGCTGAACATCTCACCGCAGTATATCTTAATTTCATAAAAAGAAAAAAGTATAGGATAATTTGAGAAAATTCAATTTTTTGAATTTGATAAAGTTTATATAGGTATTTTTAAACGAAAATACGCCGCAGTTGCTAGGATGGGGTGCGAACGGCCGCCGAGTGCGAGGGTTTACACCCACCAGTGCAATTCTCGACAGCTAGAACGAGCAGATGCTCCTAGGAATACATTATTCGCATCCAAAACTGCCTGTACTTAATACGCTCCCTTTTCAAACGTCTGTAGGAGACGTCCCATTTGCTCAAGATGTTTCGCATTTCTCTTCCTTCTATCGAGACCGTATCTTAAACAGGATTGCCTCAGTCATTTCAATATTTGTACTATAATTTGTACTATATACTTTATGCCGTTCCCAAATATACAAGTTGATAAAAATCTGAAATATGTTTGATAAAAACTTAAAATGCATACGTTTATAACAAACTATTATAAAATATCTACACTTCATAAATAAGAGAAATCTATGAAAAATTTATGAAATATACGAGCTCTCTATTTTTTCTGGAAGTTACTTCCATTTTGAGTCACGTTTTTAAAATTGTTATTAAGATACATCACATCAATTCGTATCCGTGTCCTGCTTGATTTCAGCGTCACGCAAAAAGCCCATCATACGCATACCGTAATTCGACGCACCTCGCTTCGAAAATAAGTCGCTTAAACGTCTCCTCGCCTCGCCTCTTCGTGGAAGCGAGGATCTCTCGAATGAGAAAAAAGTGCAGTGACTCCGTATTATTTCTCGCACCTTTTCTCCCAAGCGTACCGCGTACCTCCGCGTACGTGCGTATGTTTATGCGGCCGAATAAACATGTCCGCGCAATCTCTTCCTTTTTTTGTAATCGCTGCCCGCGGCCCGGCCGGCTTGATTTGTCGCGTGCCTGCTCGGGACCACCTGCCCCCGAAAAAAGTTACCTGTTAACAGTGCACCGGTAACCGACACTGATGGGGCCTTACGATTCGCCTCTCCTCCTCGCACAAGCCCGGGCAGCCCACGGGCGACTGATTCCACCGATCGCAACTCATACAGCGGAGTAGCCGCGACCGTCGTAAGCCGAAAACACGACGGAGGCAGAAAGGAGAGTGCCAATTATTATAATAAGGGTTTTTCCAACGGTGACGAGCGCGATCATTATTATTTACCGTTTTAATCTGCTGCACCTGATCGATGCATATCAATTATTATATCTTGGAAAATAAAGCCTCTTTAAGAGCGCCTTTTAATCTCATCTAGAAAAATGGCAGATTCAGATCGATTAGCGATATTAAATACGCCAGGAACTTATCTTCTCGAATAAGCGGTTCAAGTAAAGTGAACATGGAACTCACAATCATCAGATTTAATCTCTCAGATAGCTCTCTCTTTATCTCCTTTTTTTAATTGTTTCTCTCATAATCGTGAAAACTTGTGCTTGCATTGCGGTGCAACGCGCTTCTCGACGGTGACTTTGCCACGTGTCGTTATCTCGGCGGTGCATAGGAATTGGTGCGGGCAAGGTGCAACCGTGACCGGCCGCGCGTTTGTCCACGAGGCTTCTTGTACAATGTGTCACCGAGACAGAGCCGCCCGGGCACGCGATATCGACTAGTATAAACTGGTATCAGCCAGCTGCGGCATCACTTCGAAATCTGAATAGAGCAGCCGAAAGTCTGCTAACTTGTCGCTCTCCTGCGATATGTCTAGAGACACATTCCTCCGAACTTTTTCATTGCATCGACATAATACGCGCCTTTATATCGGATTTTTCTTATTCGCACAAATACCTAACATAAAATGTTCTATCTAAGATACCATTATGTGATATTTCAGGTGTTTGCGATAACTTATTTCTTGAGAAGAATATGTCGAGATACTTAGAAAACATTTTATTTCTTTACTTAATCGCAAGTGGAAAGTTACCGCAGATTTTATACCTAATCAGAATTGGAGCAGAGTTGCAGATATTATTTCAGGAATTAAAGAACTGTATTCAATTTTAATATAGAGTTTTCGTAGGAGAAATCTCAGCGTATTTGAAAAGAGAAACAAAGCGCTATCTTTAGCCCCATGTACAAAGACTGCGATAGTATATCTTTCTTTACTTGTCTTTCTTTTCATCATTCCTCTGTCACAAAATGACTTCACTTCATGGTATTATGGAGAAGCCTGATAAAAATTCTAAACGATATTTATCGACGATATCCATCGCTTTAAGTTTGCTTAAAAGAAAATTTGATAAGGAAATATTTTGAGACATTAAAGAACTTTCTTAGAAATGTTTCTTTCCAGAGATTCATGCTCCAGATGTTCGATCTCTTACTCGTCAACGCTCATTCTGTATTTGCTTCTTGGTCTCCCGCTCTTTTCCCTTTTTTTCTCTTATCACATTTATTTTAAGAACTTCATGGCTGTCTCAAATACAGTTTTAACTCAAAATCGCACTTATAGTCATATGATATGTTAGTTTACATGATTTTTGACCGTTTACGTGATTTAATCGACTAAGGTCGAGAGATCTAAAAAGTCTCTCTTTCTCTTTGTCTTTCTCTCATTATCTTTGGCAGAAATAATTATTTCTTAATTTCATATCATTCTTAATTTCTTACAACTCTTTTATAATCAACTTTTATATTTTCATAAATTGTATTTTTTCCCTTATCTTTTCAGGGATTTTTTCCGAAATACATTTCTCGTTTCTCTCGTTTTCTTTCGTACACACAACTCTCTCACACTGTCACGGTCTTTCTCTCGAAATTTTACTGTCTTTGTCTACGTGACCTCTGCCCGACTGCTCGGAGACACGTGTTTGTTTTAGATACTCGGCCATTGACTTCCCAAGCGCGCAGCGTCACTGTCGGAGTTTTTGGCGGAACGAAAGCACCTCGCGTCGCGATCGAAGCCGCTTCCTGTCCTACGTTTCTACTCGTCGTCCCCACGGCCCACATTTAACGTTAAATATAGCCAGCCAATTCTGAGTTTCGGTTAAACGAGAGACCGCGAACGTCTTCTCAATGAAGCGAGTTCCATTGAATTCTATTAACCCTGGTCGACCCGGCTCTACCACGTTATTGCTTTGAATTTCATATACATGCAAAATATCGGCTATTAATTTTATTATTGCAGCATTGTTATCTAATTATTATTTACGCAGTTCTTTCCATTATCTTAATTGCAGTATTTCTTATTTTGAAATTATATAGTACATATAAATATTAAAAATTTATGATAACACAGAAATAATTGTGTCACTACAAAAGAATTAACGGAGAGACACGTGTCGACAAAAAAAATTTATTTTAATATTTTTCGCAAATGTTGAGATTTTAGAGTTTATCGAGAAATTGAAATGGAATTTCGGCATCACACGAATCGACACGGCTGTTACGTGTGTCCCGTTAATTCCTAATTGCCCGCGTCGCAACGGCGCTCATCGTCGATGAGATCTGTCAATTAGCATCCAGAATAGCGTCTATGAATTCTAACAGATTTGTGTGACCTCAGACGTTAATGAGACTCTTTCATATCTTTTGTATTCTCTTTATCTCATCAGAGTTTATTGATAAATTCTCTAAAAAAGTTTTTTTTACCAAAATTGAGAGAGAGAGAGAGAGAGAGAGAGAGAGAGAGAGAGAGAGCATACGAACTTTGTTGAAAATGTTAAAAGAAACCTCATCGTCGGTTTCTTTAAGGTGTTAATTTGAAAGATTAAATGTGGCCCTTGTGCGTGCGTATGCGTGTATGGAGAACGTAAGTGGACAATGAAATCTCGTTTCTCGGTCAATTTTAACTGGACATCGGTTTGACAGAAATTTCATTTAAGACTTAATGATTACGGCATTGAATGCGGAGGGATGAAAGCTCGCGATAAATGATAACGGTTACGGGGTTAAGGGCGAAAGAGAGGTGGAGCGCACAATGTCTGGCCCACGTGCGCATAATTGTTAGGTACACGCGGAGAGAAACTCGGGTCTCTTTCGACAGGTGTCAATGAACCGGTCAACGACGTGTCCGTCGGAGGATAAGCGACGAAGAGAAGGCGATAGCCCCGGCGAAGGGAGAACGGGCGGGAAAAAAATACGAGCGAGGCTCGTTCGCACCTGCCTCGGTCGTGCGAGCCGAGCTCACGGTGATTTCACATTTCGTGGTTCGCGAGGCAGACGTGCCTCCGAATGCGGCACGAAAACCGATTTTCCACACACGAGGAAGGGCGGTTGAAAGCTTGGTACCGCAGTTTGACAGGAATAGGGAGGGAAATGAGAACATTACGGGGTTAACAAACCTAAAGCTTTTTTAAAGGGGCGAGAAAATTAAATTAAAAATAAAATAAAATTAAATCATGTTTTTAATTCTCTGGTGAAAATAAATACAAAGCATTCACAACTAATTAGTCTAATTACCATTAATTAGTAATTAAATAATATAGAACAATTATCTAAACTAAAAAGGAGATAAATGTAATATGTGAAGTGAAGAAATATCATGTTCTAATAGGTGTGCAGGAGCAAATGTTGTTCTTGACAGACATTCATTCATAATGTAGACACTTACACTTACAATGGAATCTGCCGCTCATTTTAGGAAGCAGCGCTCTTTCTTCATGCGTATTTTGCGATTTCACGGGGAGAGGGAGACGAGACGAAAGAATTATCTTCCGTGACTGATATATTCGGGAAAATTATGATTTCGTGGAATTTTACGTTTCTCAAACGTAAAATGGACCTATCTACCTTTAACCAAAGAATTGTAACAATTAGATATGCCTATCTCAAGACTGTATTTCATTTATTTTCAAGCGCAAATTTCAATCTCTCATGGTAGTTGTTTTATTATATTTGATTACAAGTCATTCTAGTTGTAGCAGTAAATCAGAGTGATGACAATTATATTTTATAAATATTTAATTATTATTCTTCGCTATTTATTTGATGTTTTTTTAATTAATTTGTGTGCGCTTATTCCATATTTATATACATGCTGTTTTGCCCTTGTTTACGTTAATCGTGAAATTTTATTTTACGCGTATTGTATTAATTCTACAGCATCAGATTTTAGTGACGGAAGAATCGACCGGGACAATTTTTAAAATTTATTTACAAGGAATAGAATAACAATATAAAAAAAGTTGTAGAAAAACGATTTGCGTCACGACACTCTTTAACGATTTGTTTTAAAAAGCGACAAGGTTTTTTTCCGTTCAAAATCGAAAGTAAATCACAAGGACTTTATCGTAATTTAATCCTCGGTTAACGATAAGAAAACAAGTTGACTGCCTTGAGAACATACGAGAATAAAAATTATGGAAGTTTATGGGAAGAGAACAAGGAGGAAACCGGCAAAAATCTAATAAGCCACACATGTGTCTTTGCACTCGCTCTATGTATAGTTCTTTCTGCGAAAAGACCCTTCTTACATTACATTAAATTTCAGCAAAATATCATGCAACTCATATGTGAAAAAGAAATTACAAATAAAATATCTGCAAATTTAAGTATCCTATGATAGTTTATTAGGAACTTCATATCATATAAATACAGAATATAATAATTGACAGTAGTAAAATAAACTTAGGTATGGCTAATCTGAAATTAAAATATATTGAATCGGAAACGTATCAGCTGATAATCAGGCATAAAAGATTATCACGTAATCTTAGTATAGATAAGTGATAAAGAATTACGCGGAACTCATTATTTGTCTAATTAGATTAAAGATATAACTCAGACATTTCGTATGTTACGCGTCGCTGAATCAAGATACAAGTTAAGAAATCGATTTATCCGCCGGTGAAAATCGCGTATTGCACACCCGAACTATTAAACTGTCGTGACGTGGGCGATACGGTGATGCCCGATGCTGAGCAGAAAGCTTCGTTCCCCGATGCGAGAGGAGGACGGCAGTCCGCACGTCGAGAAAAATTACATCGGCACACCGCCATTAATCTCCGAACGAGCGGATATTATTTTAATTCTCAAGTCTCGAGCCCAGTCTCTTCCGAGAAACGCCGGCCTTTGTCCCAGCCGGCTGCCCAGAAAGAAAAGTGACCGAGTGATTTAATCTACGAACGAACGAATAGCGCGACCCTGAGCTTCTCTTCTGATGCTCGTGCTCGCTGTTTCCTCCTCTCCTCTCCGCTCCTCTCGTCCGCCCGCCATCGGCGAGATTCGTTTTTGCTCGCCGAATTTGCGACGGCGGCGACTGCGTGCTCGAAGCTCGAACTCGGGACCGTTTCTCGGGAAAAGTCGCGACGAACTTCCTCCGGTTATTAAGAGTCTCTCGGCGACATTGCACTTAATGTCAAGGAGCGTGGAACATTGAACCTGCTGTATCCCTTCAATAATTCAGCTATTAGATAGGTAAACTGACATTTTTCAAAACTTTCTGGACAAAGAAACGTTGCTTTCGAGCAAAAACGCGTAAACTTACTATTGTAAAATAAAATTATATTATTACATAATATTACATAAAATATCTGCTAGATTAAATCCACCTAAACCTAAGCAATAAGATGCTATATTTTATTATATATTTTCTAAAACTCAATTCACAAAGACTATAATTATCAAATTATCTCAAAATTAGAAAGGCAACCATTTATTTTCATGCCATTGAAAGAGAAGCTATTAATCAGAAATGTCTTCAGAGAGAAGGAAACCGAAATAATCTCCGGATTTCTGATTTGTTCAATCAAATGTAGGAAACGGTGTTGTTTACGCACGTTTACGGGGTGTTGTTCATGCGTATGCCCTTTCCATTTTCGATAGTCGTAAAATGTCATCGGCCGGACAGATAACACCGCAACTTTTGCTCCAAAAACTCGCCGTCTTACTATATTCAGATAATGGATTCAAAAACCGAGAGCGATACCACTGATTGTTGAGAGATAAGCGTCCATGTGCGTATACGCGTGTGCGTGCTTGTCTTCCCTTCATTCTCCGCAACGCGACCGTGAAACGCACACGGCCCGGCATTCGTAACAGCTCGAAACTCTGAACTTTGTACACCGCCAGATAATGGCCGTTATCTGCGCCTCCGCGCACAACTTTCATTGACGAACGTACTTTAGATGCCACGAGCGCGCGAGGAATCTAAAAATGCGTATTATGTTCCGACGTTGTAAGAGGCAGGTAAACAGAGTAAAACGCTCGAGGAAAAGAATTCTTTATTTTTTTTTTTTTTTAGCGTTTTACGTATGTCGAAATTTATTCAGATTATTATGATGGAAAAATATATCAAAAATTAAACATTAAAAGTTGCCCGTTTAATAAAAGAGAAAAATTCGATTAATTTTTATTTAGAACCCGAAACTTCAGTCGTCAATTGACAATTTTTCATTGACTGTAATAAACCTTCTTTTATTCGCTGAAAATAACGAAAGAGTCTGGCGCAAGAAAATGGTTAGATTGCATTCAACGAGACCTTTTTCAAGTGCGCGATGCACTCGCAGTAACATATTTTTGAACGATGACTCGTGCAATTCGGAATAGCGTAATCAGTTAACGATGCAATGTTCTTCGTATTACCACGCGTATATTATTTATCGCATGACGCAACATTTCTCTTAATTTCATCGAAATTAATCGCCGACAAAAACATCTCTCGCGCGGTTGTCGGTGTTTCAATACAATAACGTTCAATTAGGAAAGCGCATCGTATATAAATGCGTTTGCATATCCATCGAACTCTCCTTCTGCGCCTCTAACACAGCAACTTTCTCAGAGAGTATGCAACCGTAAATTAGAGTTTGATTGTCCTCAGCTCTGCATTATCCCATTTTGAGGAAAGAAATTATAAAATATAATTAATATTAATAGATAATATATGGAAAATTATCTTTAATGACAATTTTTTTACAGAAAAATAAAGAGAACCAATATTAATATTACATTATTTTCAATTCTAGATTGCTTTTTATAAATTGAATACGTTTTATTAATTAAATAATTGAACTAAACTTTGACTCTATAAATTCAAGTTTTGTATAATTACTATATTACGGTGTAGAAAAATACAAAACCGTCGTTTCTAGCGGAATATCGAAACTACGTTCGATAATGCGTGCTGCTTAAGAGCCGGATGTGTGTGCAGTTCGTTTTTGATCGATAGAACCAAGGACGACCCGTCAGGCTCGCACGTTTAGAACATCCTAAATTTGCTTTGCGCCAGGGATCCCCGTTCATATACAACCCCTTCAGTATTAGTTTTAATTCAAAAATTCCATTTTTATGGAGCTTTATTTTATTTAAGGCAAAATTTAAACAAACTATTAAAAAATCAATTATTTTACAGTCAATGAATCAAAATATATAAAAATTTATATATTATGGATTATATTATGTTTATATATTATTATAATTTTAAACGAGATATATATAAAAGAATTGAAGAGCCTGGGAGGGTTAACGTGCAACCCCGCATACATAATCAGTCACGAAAGAGGAAGTAATTAGTCCACCAAAGCAGAGAGAATGTAGACTTGGCTTAGTAGACCATGGCGCGTATTCATATTCCACATTAAACACTAAAAGTGGGATATGAATATACAGTGTTACAGTTATTCGGATAATTCTTGCGTTTCAACCTATAGAATAAATTCCCTTAGAGTACATGAATAATGTAGTAAAAAAACTGCCAGGTGCCATGCAATAACTGTATAATTTATGAGTTACAAATATCGAAAGTGAGCAAAAGTACCGTTTCAATATATATTGGCACGAACAAATTATAGATTTAACACTGTACAATTCTATAGCAGTATTACAAATGAATTAATATATATAAATAATGTGACTATAAAGTTTGTACAATGGTACGGCAAAATCACACTATGAGGATCATTCTGGCTACGGCAGTTGGTCGAGGACGAGGTTGGGCATCTCGCGCTTTGGCGCGCTTTTCTGCACGGATTCTCAGTCAGGACCTATCTTAACGTGCGTGGGCCCGCTCGCTTCATTCGGCAAACTAACCTACCCGTCTAAGTAATCCATTGTGCTCCTCGTGTTCTCTTTGTGTGGCCGCTCTCACGGTGAGGGATCGGCGTGAGGGTTAGAGGGACAGAACGATGGAAAGAGAGAGAGGCAGGAAAAAATGGACAGAGGGAGAGAGAGAAAAAAAGAGTGAGTGAGAGGGTGTGAGGATGCGGGAGATAGAGCAAAGAGGCGGGATCGAAGACGAAGGAACGAGAAAGAGGAGCCACACAAGGCCAACCGAGTTCTAAACGATTCCTTGTTGCCTTACGCTTCTACCGCGCCATGGAGATTGACTAACTGGTCCAATTTTATTTACCGAGAAATTGTCGGTAAATACGCGCAATATTTTTTTTCAAATACGAAGTTCTAATTCATTCTTTTGGAGCATGACAAGAGTGACTGATTTTTCATGCACCTAAGGAAAATTGTAATCTTTTAACAACATGAGATAGGAATGACTGCAAGTATATACATTTTAAAATTAAAATAAACATGTGCACGTACATTGCATTGCCTCTAAAAAGCTTACAATTAATGCAAAATTATTCACGATTTTACTGAAAACACCGGGGATACATATATGATACATGCAGACGGCGATAAATGCAGGCAAGGCTCTCGTATTTGTTCCTGTTGCCTGTTACCTTTCGACGTTTTCCACCGCGTTTGATTATGTCTCTGATGATTCTCGTTGCGCGAGAGGCTCCACTGATATTCGTCACGATACGACACGACCTCGGAAAGATATATTACCTGGAATCACGCGACCGGTTGTACAACTTTATCCTCGAGTAAACCTCATTCAGATCGCACAACGTTTCCGCGCTGATCTTAAAGACAACCTTCGAGTTAATTACTCCACCCCTTCCACACACCGTCGCTTTTTATAACGATTATTACTTTGTCATTTTTCTCGCATGCTTGCCTTCCCCGGAACAGACCTGCACCAGTCAAACAATTACGTAATGCATTAATTATTTCCAAATACGTTATGATAAAACCATAATAATAAAAAAACCATAATACATCCGGATACGCCTCGGTTCAAAGTAATAGAACATGAAAGTCGCGCATCCAAAGCAGTTGCTTCGAGATGCAACAATTCTTGCGTTTATTTCCAATAAGTTGAAATTAAATTGGAATCCGATAGATTCAATTATTGACTTAACCGCGTCAGTTTCCACCGTTTTCTCGATATGCTGCTCTTATCAGCTCGTGTTACGTGGTACGTCGCGTGAGTCACGGCTCCGTGGGACTGAGGAGACAAGTCGAGCGGTAACCCAATAGTAATTTATGTACCTAACCGTGCCAACCGCCGTGTCCACGGCATCGGTATTCAGCATCGGCCTGGAATGCGCAACAGGAACCTGTTCTCATTCCCATTCCCATTCTCGTTCCCGACGCAGCGCTACCCAAATATTTCATTACTTCCCCGTGGAGCCGATGTACTCTGGGCCCTCTTCGCCCCTATTTCCCTTCGTCTGTGACACCTCCTTGCCTTTCCCCAGTAAGAACATTGTCAATGTTATGTCATTCAATAATCGTGTTCTTTAATGTATCGATAATAAATTCTGAAATACGAGTATATGAGACATTAACGTGTAAAAGTTAATGAGTAGTAATAAAGGAATGAATAAGTGAATAATAAAACTTAATCTAAACCATATCAACAAAAATCTTAGCGATACGGAAATAATTTCCACAAAATTAAATAATTATTGCGATTTTACCAAAAATATATTTTGAGAAAAAATAATTATCTAAGTGTCTTCTTTTTTAAGAAACGTAGAAATAATTTTTGAATGAAATTCAAAAGTGGATAGTTAGGCATAGAGATGAATGAATACAGGAGAAGCTTCTCGCCATATCAGTCAACGAGATAGGAAACCGCTAACGCTGCACTTCGAATGCACTTTCGGGATCTACCTTCGTCGGCCGACTGATCTTCATCTCTTAGAATCGTGTCCCTTACGAATAACCGATATACTGCGGGTAAGGAACGGTGCATAATAGCTGATATTTAATATCGTGGATACGGTGATCCTGTTTGTCACTCTACACTTGCGTTTACATTCGGCTGCAGCCATAATATTATCTTTTAGCGATAATTCCGGGACGGTATGTGGCTTTTTATAATTGATAGATTCGACAAATAGGTTTATTCGCATATAGTAAAAATCGAACGTTAGATATATATATCTCAAATGTTAATTTGGTATTTCATTTTATAAAAAGATATTAATGTATGTATACATTTTTATATAATACTATTTTTTATATATTTATATTAAAATTTTATATATTTATATTTCCCTAATTATAAATTCTTCGAAATCTAATAAGTTCCAAAAGTTTTAATTCGAGTGAGTTCCATACTCCATCTTCGTAGGTTTTTTTTTATATCGCATAAAAAACCTGAAGCATCGCGTGTTCCGTTCTTCAGAAGTACTTGAGAAGGTTTGCTCGTTCAAGATACGAAGGCGACAAGGAAGATTAAAAAAAAAGAGAGAGAAAATGAATGAATATATATTAAGTAGGTTGCACGGCGATTCTACTACGTCCGGATAACGCGCCCAAATTCGCTGCTAGCTTGCTTTAGCCTAACCCTAACTGGCAAAGAAGAAGACGAAGAAGAAGAAGAAGCGAGCTCGCCTACCTGACGGCTCCGCTACGCGTTGTAGGGAAAAGAAGGGCAGGCGGACAGGCAGTGCGGGGCGAAAGAGAGAGGGATGAGGTAGGGTAGGGTAGAAGGGAGAGACAGCGTGTACTAAGGAGACCTTGAAGGCTGCTGGCCGGGTGCCCAGGTCTAGTGCTGACCCACTATAAAGGCACTTGCCGTCCTGCTCAAACGTCAGGACCGTCGCCTAGCACCCTCTCCCTCGGGAGAGAGCGCCTGCTAACCTACTACTCTCCTGCCCGCGCTCTCGCTTCGTTCACCGCATATACATACACCGGCTCGGCTCCGGCGGCTCGACTCGACTACGAAACTCGCTTCCAGACCCGGACCACGAGAGTTTAGAAGCTCTCTGAAACGAGGGCCCCGCGCTCCATCTCGCTTCCATCTTTCTGGCCCTTCCTCGTTCCTTCTTTCACTCGTCGTCTCGTACTCCGTGATCCCCTGCGCCCGCTCGCTACCTTCACGATCTCGTTTTCACTCCCTCTTTTTAGCCCCCGCCCCCTCTCTTTTCTCTCTCTTTCTCTCTTTCTCCACTCGTACAATCCTCCTTCCCTCGTTTCATCTCCCCGTGGCCCTTCTCCGAATACCCGTCTGCTCTCTTCACGTCGTGTCGTCACTACCACGTGTAACTCGCCCCTTCTGTGTAGTGTTTCTTCTTAGTTCGTCTCTTACTCTCTCGTCACTCTCTTTCTTTCTCTCTTTCGCTTCAACGCCGATGCTCTCTTTCTTCATCTCTTTTCCTCGCTTTCTCTCCCTTTTCTGTCGCTCTCTTTCATCTACTCTAACACAACACGTGCGTCGAGGAAAGAGGGAAGGAGAGAGAGAGAGGGTGTGTACGTTTTGGAGGGAGTAGTACCATCTAGCATAGCAACTGCTGTTTCTGCATTTCTTCGCAGCGCGCCCCATGCGAGATGCCGGTATATTTTAAGCGTATAACGGGTGTCCCATCGCCGAAACGAAGCGCCGGAGCTTTCCCGGAAGCTCGCGGACGTTTACAAACCAGTTCGGCTCCCGTAATGATTCTTATCGTCGTCGAAGGAAACTCTCATATTTATTACATGACCCAATTTAATTTGCCTAAATGTATATACAAACAAAGGAATAATTTTTTACATTACAGTCTTTTTAATGCAGCACATTAATGAACGAGATAAATGGAAAAAATTTATTGCATCTAAGAATTACAAAATTTTAGGGTCAGGTAGAATATACTGCACGTATATATTGTAATTTAATATTGTAACTGTATAATTAGAGTTGAGATAGACAATAAGTTAATATTACATAATTTTACTTAAAACAACATCAAAATGCTTTGCAAATCTTCACTAAGAAAGTTTATTAATAATAACTACATATATTTTATTAAATTATATCTTTTTTTTATATATTACATGATATTTTCCACGCATATAATAAACTAATAATATAAAAGAAGATTGTTTATATCTAATATTTCATCACTGTTGACAGATACTCCAATATCGACAATCATGTAAAATCTTTAATTGCATCGCTCTACTAATTGTAGTACTGAAGTACGTCATCTGCTTCTTGTCAAACAGTACTGAAAATTTCTACCTTGCTTTATTTTAGCGTCTATCTGTTAGCCATTGTTACCGCTGTTGTTATACCTGCATTGTCGACAGTGCCGTCGCGTTTTGTTGTACCGAGGCGCTTCTCAAGCCCCACTTTAGCGAGTGTAATGGCAAAGTTAACCCCGCTGGTGCAATCTCGTCCCATCTTTACGGCTCGTGAAATCGGGCGTAAAATGCGCGGCGTATTTAACGCGGCATAAGAATCGAATTAAAGCCTCGTCAGGACGTACCCCGGGCTCTGTACCTCTCTCATTCTCTCGCCACCGAATTGGCTTTCGCATGAAACCTGTTGGCTACGCGGTCGAGCACACTCGTCTATATAGGTACACTTACGAATATTATTACTGACGGGGCAGAGCTCGCGAGGGGAGAGACCTGACACGAGACATACTAAGTAGCCATTTAGATGGCCACTCCTTTCCTCTCGTCCATCTACCGCTCTTTATTCCGTTCTATCCCGCTGTCGAACGAATGACTGTGAAGGAGAGAGACACGCGAGCACGCCATTTTTCTGCTGCCTTGCGCATTCTCCTTATTTCGTTTCATATTCGTACTTCTAATTCATTCGCATTCCCAAGCCGGCTCATCCAGCCACGATGTATGCATACCCTCATTGTATTGAGCGTATAGCATTTAATAGAATCTACGTGAACGAGTTTACCACTTGACCCACGCCGTTCTACCACAAGAAAATCTAATCTTGAAAATCTTCGTTTAAAATCGAGGAAACATGCCTATTTATTTACACAAGTCGCGAGAAATTGCCCTTGATAAGAAGACAATTCGTAATCATATAAAAATCTCGAATATTTATAATTTTAATAGTAATTAAATGATGTCATATTATAATAATTAATTATGTAGGTATATATAATTGACGAGATGACAATGAGTATTGAGGGTATGACAAACGAAGCGGTAGTTCGATTCTAACAAGCCTCGCTCGCGCTCGATTAAAATTTAAATGGGCACAATCACAAGAGCTGACACCGAAGGCACAGCACTCGTACCTCAACGGATCCGCTTAACGAGCGGTATGCCGAATGACCGTTCGGCGCGAGAATGATTCGCGAATCTATTCTTCTCGCGATTCGCGCGGCGAGGAACCGGTCATGGGAAATTAGATGGGCTTGACCGGTAAACGACACCTGGCACGTAGAAAACGAAAGGAAATACTTGGTGTGCCATATATACACGTTTCTCTATTATCTACCTTCTCTTTTTCTCTTTTTCTTTCTCTTTTTCACTTCTCTTTCTTTCCCTCCCCCCTGCCACCTTCTCGTTCTCTCTCTCTCTCTCTCTCTTTTCTAACTATCTCTCCCATTCTCCTTTGTCGCGAGCTACGAAATGTCAGTTCACATAACCTTTTGATCCTGATTAGAATATGAGTGAGGTGTAGCTGTGGTGATAGCTTTCGGTCGGGTTAATGCCGGCCGCGATTTTTGCGCCGTTACCGCACACGTGCACACCGGAACCCGGAAGCGACCGCGCGGAACCGGTGCAGTGTCCGGCCGCATGTGTTTTTCCATGGGAAAAGTCTCCCATCTCTCCTCGTTTCATCCCTGGGGTCAGAGGTCGTGGCTCAAACAGGTTGTACGCTGACCCATTGATCCAATTCTGCCGTTCGACTTGAGACGCATGAGAAAATCGCGATGAAAATATCTACTTGTGATCTCGTCAAACTTTATGGTGATAGAGAATTGAAGCTTAATTAGAAACAGAATACGAAACAGAATTAGAAACAAAATAATAACAGTGAAAGTTTGTTCAATATCGACGAAATTCTTCTTAATACGATATAGTGAAGCTGCAGATACGCGCGTATCTGCAGCTTGATCGCGCGATGTTGGGGTTCAAAAATTCAATCGTGCTCTTATTATATAACAAGCTTATTAACAATTTTTTTCGACAATCCTAAAATTTTTTTATCATAGATTAATCGCTAAATTAAATTAACAAAGTGAAGTAAATTATTCTAATATTCTAAATAATTTTTATAATATACACTACGTTATATATTAATGAAATATAGATATAAAATGTATTTCAATACATAAGTAAAAGTACATTTAATATTAATATTTGCAAATTAATAAAGGTTTACGACAAAGATATCGATTCGGAAAAGCTAAATTATTTACACTAAAGGGAAAAGTGTTAGTACAATTACACAAGTGTATATAATATTAATTTTTATTATTGGATAACTACGGATTGTTTACGCCACGACAATGAAACAACCGTTAACTTTCGTCAGTTCGGTTTCTATAGTATGTGAATAGATGAAAGGACACCCTTTACAATAACAAGGCCTGGACCGCGAGATTGGTAATCGCTCTATTTACTGGCCGCGCCGTTGTGTTGTTACGTGTCCATGAATTTCGTGCGCCTCTTTAAAGACACACCTAAAAACCAGCTCCTTCGTTTTCGTTACAGGATATACCTATCTCGGATCCTCGCTCGTTGTAGAGCCGTCTGTAGCCAGCGCAGCAAAGAAACGGTAAGTTACGAAAATTTCGCCATTAAAAGTGCGACGAAAGCATGGCTTTTAGATACGTTGAGAGAGAGAGAGAAAGAAAGAAGAAAAAATTCCAAATATGTAATCTTTACAAAAAAGAACCAAACGCCAGCAGTCTTGGGAACTATTTATTAAAAAAAAATTTTTTTTGATAGTTTTATACGATCGAATTATCATAGTTAACAAGTTTGTACGTTTGCAACAATTATGATTAATTATAATAGGAATTAAAATCTTGTTCAATTTTTTATTCACATGTCACTAAGATGGATTTTATTGAATTAATATTATTTTATTTTTTTTTATTTTATTTGATCTGTTGAAGAAAGAGAGAAGAGTCAAGTATTTCATGTCGCGGACACCTGGCCGGTGGTGTGTGATAATGAAAAATTCTGATTGCGTGTGTCGCACGGCTTAACCTGTCGCCATTTAGAGAGGCTTGGTAAAATAAACCGATCTCGTGTCGTGCTCGCGTTGCAGACCCTCGCTCGGCCATGTTAATAAAGCCGTTAAAACTGCTGCCGCTGCACCATTCCTTAACTGATCGCCGTAAATTCGCGCAATGCAGGAAGCGGCATTGACCGTCCCACCGCGATTTTTTATTTATTAAAGCCGCGATCGGGCATCGAGCAAATTATTCAGTCATTATTTTTGGCGATTACCGAGCGTTCTCGCTAATACGCGTGCCGATCGCGCGTCTCCTCTCACACATATTTCACATTTAATTTTTCTCTTTCCCTCGCTCTTTATCTCTCTTATTTTTTCTCTCTTTTTCTCTCTCTCGTTCTACACTACGTTCGCGAGCGCGAGCGGAACTTCAAAAGGTTCGTTAACCCGCGCCCGGTTGCACGCAGGCGAGATCGCAGGAGAGATCGGGCCGCGCGTAATACCGCGCGTAACAAGGTGCGTAATTGGCCGCACGCGAGTAAATGCGCGCGTGTGCGCATGCACAAGAGTTTGAACTCGTGCCCGAACGTGCCCGGGCAAAAATCGCCGGGATTAAATCGCATCGTCGCAGTGGAACTCATTCCCGCCGCGCTTGTCTTCCGAGCTCACTCGTTGCGAGATTTAAAAAGGGACTCGTGTACCCCCTATTCTTTATCTGGAGTTTGTTGGAACTAATTAGTAAAAAGGGAAACATTTATCTCGTTTGCTATACAAGATTAATCTTCTAACATTGTTTCCTTTAAAGTGTGCTCTTCTAGTAGCCGTGTAAATTGATCGTCAATTAACGATATAATTGAAAGAAAAGACAAGTCTTGAAGACTTTGAAGAAAATATCATGCATTAAAATTCACTGACACAATTGTATAATGTGCTTAGGAAAATTTATTCTCAGGTTTTTTTATAACGTGTAAAAAACCATGTCCTTTATTAAAATATAATTTGAAAATATCTGTATCGGATATACGCACAATTAAACGATTTTTTATTACGCTACATACTACATTTCGAAAACTTTCTGTAAAATTATACGAATCCTTGTATCTCCGATTAATGCTTTACTTTAAATTTACAATTCTTGTCAACTCGTGTCAAATGTGGATAAGACGTTAAATTTATTGCAGATTGTCATAAATCATCGAGGTATATCAGAATGCCTCACCGAATTCGTTCAAATTGGATCGTATTAAACGCGCGAATGATACCACTTCGAGTAGAGACAGCAGATACAATTTAATGCGTCAGCATGCGTATTGCAAATTTTTTGCAATCCTCTGCAGCGGTTTGCAAAAATTAATTCGCCCGACGATTCTCAACGCAAAAAAGATAATCCAAAAATATTTTACCGGATTTAATTGCTGATAGTTACGCTAGCGCTAGCGTAGTGTTGCTCTAGCCCTTAGATAGCACTGTGTGTTCGTGTTATCGTGCATGTAACATACTTAGACCGCTATTTACATTCTTCACTATTCTCTTCACATGCTCACGTGTACACGGATCGATGGTACGTATCTACATTATAAATAGCAGCACGGCTTCATGTACGTCGCCGATAACGAAGCGCCAAGAATCGTGATACCATCACATCAATCCGATATCATAAAGCGGTCGGCACTTTCGTCTGCCATAAATCGTGAGTTTTCATGCCTCGCACGGTATAGATTGCTTGTTTGACAAGCCAATATAATAGCGATAATCAGATATAACTCGCTGTTTATCACTGAATATTTCGTACACGTAACGTGCACGTAACCTGCATCATTATTAACGTAAATGACATAATAAATGTCCTCTAATAAGTTTGCATTAAGGTACGAAATTCATATTTTAAGATCCCTTCGATACAATATCGATGAATCTGAAATATCGACATTAACATGGAACCCTTAATTATTATGGTAATATCTTTTATTAATACCAACCAATCGATATCGTCGTAATTTACTTCTGCTCTATTAAGTATCGAAGAAATATCGACGAAGCTATTTGTGTAAATACTTTTCTGCTGTTATCGTACTGCCCAAGTAAAGTAATGCACAATACCGAGTTTCTCAAAAAATTTCCGCCAGAGTCACGTAGAAGAAACAGCACACAAAAAAATCCAAGTCTTTCTTTTCTCAATAAACAATGATTCGGTGCCGGAAGGATTAACCTAAATACTCGACGCGACGCGTTTTTGCGAGGCGCAATTTGGGAGTCTCTACACAACGCCGCGCCGCAGAGGCAGCCTCTTTCCCGACGATGAGGCGAGCAATTCGAAAAAAAATGTGGCACCTGCCACTTCTGCTCGCGAGCTACGAACCGAGAGAGCTCAGGCTGTTCGCTCGCTCGCTCGTGCCACAACTGCAATCTGTTATTTCACCATCCCACGGACTCGCGCGCTCGCTTTTCGTTTCTTATTCCATCCGTTCATCCCTTACGCACCGATATCGGCCGCCTCCTCTTTCTCCTTCTTCGCTACGTAAGCAGCTTGGAGCAACCTTATCGATGGGCCTCGGGAACGTGCCGCCGCATAAACCGAGAATTTGACGCTCGGCCAAATCAATACTCGGCCGAAGAGATAACGCCAATTAAAGAACGTATGATGGATTATTTTGTCGAATACGATGAATATAACGTACACTCACGGAGCGATATTTTCTGATATTCCGTCTTAAGAACGTACTGATATACAACTGATAAATTCTACAAGGCATTGCTTTCTATTTTTTTGGTTTTTTTTTATTTGAAAAAAAATAGAGAACATATATGATTAATTTACTGAAATTTTAGAAGATCTAATTAAATTAGATGAAAAAACTTTGAAATGTATTAGATTCCAACATAGAATTTTTTTAATTAATAATAATAAGAGATTTTTAATTAAGCTCTCAACGTGACATTTTTGCAATTAGAAAAGGAAAGTGTAGCGTTTTTTGTCTTTAATTAATCAAAAATTAAAAATTCGCGCAAATAAACATTAAAACTCGATTATCTTGAAACATGATTTTATTCTATCTTCTTCATATGCTTACCTGTTTGTTATCTCGAAACATGTTTTACTCTATCTTCTTCATATACTTAACCTGTTTGAACGATCCTTCCGAGTAACAATTATAAATATATATATATGAGTGTGAATTAAATTCTAGCATTGCCATTGTAATACTGCCCGAATTTTAATATGAAAAGCACAGATAACACAACGATCTTCGCACGATCGTTTCGCGATCGTTATTACTACGCGCCGTGGGAGATCGTTATTCAAGGATGGACGAGCGGATGCCCGGCGAGGGAAGAGTAGAAGTTTATTATACACTCTATAGAAAGGGACGGAGACAGGGAAACGGGTATCACTTCCGAGTTGTCTTCTGCAATAGGTCGAAGACGCGGCTTCCAGCGGCGAGCTCGCTCGCCGTTTTTTGATGTTTAGGAGCCGATGCATGGCTAAACATTCATTTCCATATAAGCCGATATGTTTCAAATGTAAAGCGACGTCCGCGCACACCGGAGAGGTGGAGAAAGAAAGGACGAGGTGGATGAACGAGGGATGGAGGGAGGGTTAGAGGGGGTGAAAAAGAGAGAGAGAGAGAGAGAGAGAGGAGGAAGACCGCGTGGAAGAGCGGCGAACTGGTACGAGCGGAAACTAGTTTAAGCCCGCGGGTTGTCTCTCAACCCTCGGTCGAGCCCTCGACAATGCCCTCCATGGGATCTACCGTGCTCCCAATTCCGTCCACTTTAACTGCCTCTGCCCCGTCGTCGATTCCCTCTCTCTTTCTTTCCTTTACGCCCGTAAGTAGCCCCCGCGAGTGTGAGAACCGACCGGAAAATGCCTAACCTTGTGATAAACGCGTGTAAACCTCGAACCTTGGTTTGCCTACAATCCCTTTGCGCCTAAATTTTACTGAAAGCGATTGAGAGAATTTTAAAAAATTACTCACATTAAAAAAAAAAAATATATATATATATATATATGATAAGTTGTAATATACGAAATGATTTGTCCTAATAAAAGTGCGATCGTGTTTACTTGAGGGATGCTTCAGCTGTTTTGTACATATTACGCTTATACATATATCGAACATGAGAAAGTATACCTCTAATTCCGGTTTTTTTCTATTATTTTAGCTTTGAGAGAGCGAAAGAGAGAGTCAAAGCTTTGGAGTTAAATATCTTATATTTACAAGAATATTACGTGTTGGAAGATTGATGAGAAAGTTTGTTAGACAGTCGTAATAAAATTAGAGAAATTTTATTGCTGGTTTCTTCTTCCGTAATAGGTATATATCGAATGTGGTAATTTATTTAAAAAATGATCCTTTCGATTCACTATATACCTGCCTGCGATATAATTTGATGAAAACAGCGGGATATCGCAGGTTTTC
Source organism: Temnothorax curvispinosus (assembly GCF_003070985.1). Taxonomy (NCBI): domain Eukaryota; kingdom Metazoa; phylum Arthropoda; class Insecta; order Hymenoptera; family Formicidae; genus Temnothorax; species Temnothorax curvispinosus. The sequence continues at coordinate 317,202 of NW_020216536.1, read as the reverse complement.
TTTTCTCCGGAGCCTCAAAGTACTTCAAAATTCGCGTGTCCGCTCAAGAAAGTCCTCAGAACCGTGTCCGCTGGACACATTTGTGGCCTGTTGACGTATTACATTGTCGTTGACAACCGCACGTTACGATTCTCCAACTCGGCGCGTGGAATCATTCGGTGCTATCATTTGCTGCATATGCCAGACGAAAGTGCGACCGCAGAACTCGCCCCCATGCACCGGCCGCGAGAAAGCACGTTCCACTTTGCGGTGCATCCGTGCACGTGCATTGCGCATTATAGTGTCCTTGCGTGCGATACTCATTCATCGCGCCAGACAGAAGCCGGCCTCAATTACGAGTGGTCGACAGCTTGAAAACATGTAACGAAACTATTAGTCAACACCGGACGGGCTTATTCTGTGTTCTTCTCTAGTTATTCCTCTCTCATTGGAATCATGCTAATTTTTTTATCCCATTCTCTTATAACTTTTAGAAGAAAATAGATCACGTTGTATGCGAATCTCCTAATGATAAAGTTATATACAATATAAATGAAAAAAGTTGAACATTTCCTTTTTTTGCTCAAAATAATTGTATACGAAATAGAAAGATATTATTACAAAATCTTATTAGAGTATATCGATCCTATTTTTATAAAAATTATCCCGAAAGAAGTGTGATGTTTTTTACTTCAACTACATATGACATGTTACTTAGTGTGTTGTATACTTAAATATATTTTAAAGTTATTATTTTTAAATGTAGAAAAATATCTTTAGCATGTCTCAAAATTAGCCTAAACAATTTCCGAAATTTCTGAGGATGATGATGCACCGTTCTCCTCGCAAATCGGACTGATTAATAACGAAATACAAAAAAGAAATTTAATTTGCACAACGACATGTTTTTGTGTGGTATATCTTGGCTTATGATGTTAATTAATTCCGTGTGTGTCGACAATACACCTCGGACAAATGTACCACTCGTTGACCCCAGGAGACATATCTAACGCTTTTAAAAGAGTCATTCGAGCATACCGGTCGTCAACATGATGACCGAAAGCACGTGTACACCGCTTGCATTTCCGCATAACTTCGCGCGCGCGTACGAGGTCGACTGCACTTTTCTCATTTACATGACAAGGCCGCTGCACCTCGCGGCGTATGAGGTCGACGCAGGTTGCACGATATGTATACATTCACCAGGGGGGGGAGAAAAGGGGTAGCGGGCCCCCCCTGCGGCCGGTGCAGTCCGGTAAGCAGCCCGAATGCACTTTGCACGATGCACCCCGGGCACTCTCTTGCGCAATGCACGTCGCGTCGGTCGGCCAGGCGACTCTCCACCTCCTGCCATAAATTCGATCGCGAACATGTTCGCGAAATAAAAAGGGAGACAGGGGGAGGGAGCACGTCGTCCTGAGGCGCATCTCTCGCCCTCTTTACGGTGCATCTCGGTCGATTTCTCTTGTTCTTTTCATCCTTCCACCCTTTTTTGTCTCTCTCTCTCTTTCTTTCTCCCTCTTCCTCACGTGAATCGTTGCACTCGGCGCGTGCCGATCTCGTGCCCTCTCCGCCTGATGTATCCCCTCCTTCACCATGCATTTAATTCCATCGTTTCTCTCGTCCTTCTCCACCCCTTTCTTCGACCCACCCCAACTCCTCACCAGCCGGCTTCGAGCGACCAAAGTGCATCCTGCATGCACTTGTTGCGCCGATGCACACAGCCGGCTCTGTTACTAATCTCTCTTTTGTTTTTTACCGAGTGCGAGTTTCTCGACCTGCTTTGTTGTTTCTAATTTCACTATCGCTCTTCATTATTTTTGTTTGTATAACTATATTTTTAATTATTTCATCAATTCAGCATTTATCTTCCCTTTGTGTTTTAGGACATCATAAATTGCAAAATTATTTTTTCTCTTTTGTATCATCTATTATATCAAGCAAGTTTAATTAGAAAGGAGATTTTAATTAATGAAATGTGTATTATTATGCGTTACAATATATTTCATGCGTTAACTATATTTTTCATTATTTATTATCCAGAGTTATAAAATCAAAAAGAAGAGAGAGAGAGAGAGAGAGTTTTGCGACTAATCAGAATATTAGAAACATATTCCATTTAATTTTCAATGTAAGAAAAAAAAGTGAGAGAAAGACTTGCTATTATTATATATTTTAAATTAATCGACGTGATCTCTTAGTATAACATTTCTGTAGAGATTGAAATAAATCAAGATTTAGAAATAACAACACTACACCATCGAAATTTACATTCAGAGATTTATCTTTCTTTTTCCATAATAAAAGAAGAAAATTATTTTTTTTTCTTTGTCTTGCCTCCTCTCTCAGCATGCGAGGAGCAATGGCGGGGCCATGTCACGATAAAGCGAAAGTAAAACGATACGCGCGGTTCCGCCCGGTAGGATCTCTTCTTCCAACGTGTTTGCTCAAGGTATATCTTCCTACGAGCCTCGAGGGACGACGTCCCGATGAGAGGAGGAGCTCTCCCGATACGCGAGAAGGCCCTGTACGTGCAGCTGCGTCCACACGCACGCCGTCAGCACGCGCTTATCTCGTTGCGCTCTCATAAGCGAGGCATCGTCCGCGACGCTTAACGAATCGCCAATTACGCGCGTAATTAATCAGGATCGTGATTCAGACCGACGACTCGTGAAAAATATACATAATGCAAACGCGACGCTCGATTTATCGAAGGTAAATCTCGAATCGAGCGTCATGTTTGTACCAAATACTGTCACGTTAAGTGCCTCTTTCAGCAATAGATTTTACAATCTATCACATAATTAAAGTGTGCCTAAATTAATATTTTAAAATTTTTATTTACTTAAATTTATTAATGTCTACTTTCGTTATACGATTAAGAACAATATCTAAATATATTACTGGCTAAACGATCTGTTTTTATTGAAAAAATGATTTAAAAAAATTATATAAACTTTTTATTATACATATACTCGCAATAACAGAAACGCGAAATCGTAAAATGTAAGATGAAATGTGTGCATCGTGGAAGCACCTTTAAACTTTAAACGTAACACCGGCAGTTTCGATCCGAATTATCGATCGGATGCTTCGGGGTGCAATGTAATTTGCGCTCTTAAGTAAGGCGCGATCGACGAAAACGCGATTATCGTCGCCGAGACCCCAAGAAGGCGTGAAGCGAGGTGCGAGGTCTGAAGATTCGCTTCTCCGAGATCTCGTCGCTTAATGATTCTTTCGCCCTCACGATAACGAACCTGGCAGATGAGTTTGAAACTCTCCATTAATAGTCGGATTAAAGTGTGAACGATGTACACCCGGTCGCGAAATCCGTCGAATCCAATGCAAATCATTGTGAAAAGAACGGGAAAATATATCATTTTTCCATCAAATCTAATTAAATATTTCTGGCGAATTGAAATTGCATAAAAACAAATTTCACAGTTTTATTAAATCATATATAAAAATTTTATGTGTATATTATTAAAATAAAGCTTGATATTTTTCAAGCTAAAACATGAAAATAATTATAAGATAAGCATTATTTTCGAACACAGAAATTAGGATCCCTTGATTTAACAACGGTATTAGGACAGTCAAATATATCTTATATACCTTTTTTCAATCTTTTATATCTTTCTCAAATTTAATATAAGTAAAAGCTGCACACGCCTCGGGCTCGACGGCCGCCTTACGCGATAAATCCTTTTTGTTTGGAAATGCGATGATGACCGCGCGTATCCTCTTCATTAATAATTAATAACAGCGCGAGCGTGCGTCCCGTGAAGGGGGGAGAAGGCCAGAGATAACGGCGAAAAATCTTAATTACAGATTCGCGTTGCATAATGCTTCGTCGTGACGTCGGCCGTTTTTTTCTCTCGTCTTGTCCCGCCGAGAAGAAGCGGAGGCGGTTACCCCGCTTATCGATCTCTTATCAGGACCCCGGATCGGGCCCCGTGTCCGGTCACGGGTGGACGTCGGATTTCATGGATACGCATGGTACGCGCGACCCGCAGGTGTAAAAGGGCCCCGCTTAATTATTCCGAAATGAAGGCACGCTGACGTGCAATAATTGTCATGCGCCTCTCTCCTCTCTTCCTCTTTATTCCCCGGATTTATGCTGCCCTTTGTAACCGGTCGAGCACTTTTGTGGACTCCGATCGTTCCGCTTTAACACGATCGTAAAATCGCCGAAGAAGCGATCTGCGATTTCTCGAGCCCAGCTGCCCACGAGTGGCTCTCTTCGAATTCGAGATCGTCGCACCGCGCGCGGGACGAAATTTTGTTTGTGACATGGTTCGACATTATTACAAAGATTGCATCGCGTACACTTCTTTTGACAAGTTTATTATACGTTTAAGTATGACAGAATATTTGTTCGTCAAAACAATATCATCTTGAAACACTTATTGTCAGTTTAAAAGATCTTCAATTAGATTCCTCAAATCTATATCGCATCATATATTTATAGTACTCCTGGTCGTAAGAAGTTTCTAATCTACTTTCTAATTGCTTTCTAATTAAGATTAAAATTATAATTATTATATCTACAGAAGTAATTCGGTCAACAAAGAATTAAATTTGCAAATTATTATATCATTTTACGAACATAATAAGTTGCAAATGAAAGGAAAACTTATTTACTTCTCGCACACTTCTCATTTATATATTTAAGAATCATCTAGTCTTTATCTTGGCCTTTGTGCCTTATTTAAAGTGGCATTAAAAAATTAAATATCAAAGAACGCGCGTACCACTTTTCACGCTTATAATCAAGGTAAATCTTAATGTAAACACAACTGTATCCGCAAGAAAAAACGCGTATCCCGCAGTGCTCTGTAGTTCATTAGTATCCTCGTACCTCGGTACTCATGCGACGAAAAGTGAAAACGCGAGCGGGCCGCGAACAGGTTTCTCGGCGAATTGAAATTTCGCACCGCCGCGGCTCGTAATACTCGCGCGCGCGACGAGGGCGATTTTTAACGGCGATGCCTCTTAATTACCGTGACCGACGTAAAGGAAGACCGCCGTGGAGGATCCCGGGCCCGTAGAATATGCACGGATCACGGAAGACGACGACGACGACGACGTTGCACCTGGCCGAACGACCAGGCCAGATGCGTATCTCGAACGATGCAGTTATTATTAATTCTCCCTGTTTTTTTGCTTTTTCTATCCCTTCCCCTTTCGTCGCTTACCGCCACCGCCGCCGCCATCAAATACATCGCAATTAATATGCACGTCGCGAGAGACGGTTAATTGGAGAAGCGAGCGAGGCTTTTTTTCCCTAACGCGAAACTCAGCGTGACTCGGCGAGCTCTGTCCTCGCGACTCACCACAGCTTGATGTTTATTTAGGTAAATTATATCGGCTATGCACTTTCTGGCGCGTATCTCGCGACGTCGAGGGAGGAAGAAAAATAGCCTGTAGCCTGGTAGACACACCAATTAATTATTTTGATAATTATTATTTGTCTGAAGTAATTAATTTGATAATTTCGTATACGTTCTTTAATTAAGAATGCAATATTTGTACATGATATATTTATCTTGTAGTATCCATGCGTCTCAACGTTTATCCGTGGGTGTACCTACAAGCAATAAGGAAAATAAACGTAGCGCGGGAAACACGATTATCCTGATCCTTTCCAGCCCCACTCCTAATCCCTCAGGTCCTTACATCCCTGCGTATCCTATAGAATGTCTTTTCCTGCTTGCAGGGGTAGCGGCACCGCCCTACCAGAATCTCCGGTCGGCCAGGTCGGCAACGGATGGAGGTGAGTGATTTTTCTGCCCTCTCTCCCGCTCGACTTACCTTCCTTACTCCATCTCTTTGCCTTTCCTATCCTCTCGACCGCGTGTACGGGATGAACGCGAAAATAAATCAGTATAAGTGACAATAACGGTTATATATAGCTTGAAGCGGTAATTAATGTACAGCGCTTTCTCTCTTGGTCAAGGATATCACTCACACACATACACACACAAATGCCAAAATAAAAATAAACGTCATTTGTTGATAACATTTCGAGAAATTAATAAACGTTTGAGAAAAGTGAGAGGAATTGATTTACAAAATTGTTGTAATTTTACAACCTTATAGGAATACAAATAGAGAAGGACAATTATATTTTTTATTTAATTTGAAATAGACACTTAACTAGTATCTATTAGCATCAGATTTTAATTCGAAAATTATCTAAAAAAATATTTTTAGTTGGAGGTCAGAAAATTATGAGAGAACATCTCAAATAGCATCCATTTGAAAATTTTTACTGAGAGTAAAGTAATAATATTTAACACTTTTCGAAGAAATTTTTAACCGATGTATTTAACATTCTCGAGAAAATTTTGAACCGACTTGAGTCGTGATGAAAACTATCAGCCAATCTCGAAGAATGCAAGATTGATCCTTAAGATTTGCTAGAGTAGGCCACATGAAAAGATACTTTCCAAAGCTATAACCTTCGACCTCCCGGTGCGAAAATTCTCCAAGGATGCTATGCGTAGTCGCTATTGATTCCGGAGACTGTGCCGCCCTTACGCACCCTCGCGGTCTTTCTCTTCCCTGCTCCAAGCACGTCGCTCGTTGCCTTTTCCTCAGCTCCTCCCTCGGCATATTTCTCCCTTGTTTCTGTATCAGTATCTTCTTCCATCCACCCACGCTGCTTGTCTTCCCCGGAGCAGCCTCATCTCCGAAATATCCCGGTCGCTTCTCCTTGTCGTGCTTACACCGATCCACGCTGAAGGGGTTAAAACTATCCCTAGCTTCCAGCTGCTTCCGCGTTCGTTCGAATGATGAAGCCTCGTTCGCTATCGTAAAATCACGCGAAGACCGCATCTAATCACCGGAAATCTAATCGCCGATATCGAGTAGATTAACTCTTTCAGGGATGAAAGCGAAATTATTCCTAGAATCACAATATATTTGTTATGCGATAAACAAATATATCTTACATATTTAATATTTTAATACTTTTTAGATCATATCTTTATCATAAACATAATTTAAAAAATTTATATTTTTATAACAAATAATCTTTACTTTCTGAAAGGAATAAACGTGAAAGAAATTGGTGAAAAGAGGAGTAGATATCACAAAATATAAGAAAGTTTTAAAAATCTAAAACTTTCTTGATTTTTACATATTTAAAAAATTATTATCTATAATATCGGTAAAAAAAATTAAGTAAAAAAAATAAAAGAACGATGTAATTGCGAAAAATAAATTTCTCTAATATCTATATAATATAATATTGAAAAAATATGTAATATATAACATAACATAATATATATTGAGCTACATTTCTTAACTAGAGCTTATAAAGTCAGTTAAAATTTACGCAGCAATTAAACATACTCAGAAAATTTGTGTGAAATGCACATGTGTATTTTCTTAGATTTTCAGGCAGGAATATTTAGTCATCGAACATACATGAATTCGAAACTCTGCATTTACGTTTAAAAAAAACTATTATCTACGATTGTAATGCGTTTTTTGAGAAATTTCGGGTAATCGCGTGCTTTGAGAAGTTTCTCTTCGAAAAATTCGAAGAAGACAGTTGAACGGAGCGTTATGTTAGAGACTGTGCGCGCGCAAACACAGAATGCTTCCCTTTCATTTACATCCGCCGGACGATCGACCTTGAGCAGACCTGTCGAAATCGAAGAGTCCTGGTGAAGGCCAGCCCGAAATCCATTAATTTTTATGCGCCCGGAAACCATTTGCCAATCCCACGCGCACTTGGGCCGCACGCTCCACTGATAGCGGTATTTACGAGCCATGCAACTATTAATTATCTTTAAACGTTACCTGAACCTATCCCAACCCCGTTCCAATTACCGTCAGGAACAAAGAAGCCGATATGCAGTTCTCGGTAACGATAGTCGGGAATTTTATTTGTCACTCACATTCGCACGCGCTACTCAACCACTCTTTACTTAACGTTTACGCGTAATTAACAATATGATTTGTATTGCAAGTGTAACTACAGTTATCGTTACGTGTAACATGTTGCATATTGTATAAGATCGAGACGATTCTGAAACGTGGCGAAAGATTTCGCGGCACGTGGCTGCATATTTCTGAAGTGAGGCTAAAACAGAAAGAAATCGCAAACAGCGAAAGACGCTTGTTTTCTGGGGAGCCATCGTGGATTCACGCTCGACCGAGGGGATAATCGATTGGCCATTCAGCGGAATTAGTTGATCGGGACAAGGTGGTCGATACCTATATGTTCTGGCTCACGGTACAGAAACGCGCGTCAACACGTGGTACAGAGACTTATAGACAAGGGAGACACAAAGGATATAAAAAAAAAGTTTCTTCTCCGTTTCTCTCTTCCTCTGTCTCTTCCTTTTCCTTCTTTAAACTCGCTTCAAGTCGAGTTGATTCATTTCTCGCCGAAGAAACACATAATCGATGTCGCGTATCATTAGCCGTTATTTGTCAGGTTTATCATATCGCTCGAACAAGTAAACGCAATTTGGAAGATGAGAGATCATTAAGAGAGAAACGCTATCAAAAGTTGCGATCGATGTTGCCGTCACAGGCCTCGTTTCTCGCCGTCTCTCGTTGAGAAGCTTCTTGAAGAGAAAGTGATGATGTAATCCATCGCGCATTTTTTTCCGCGGCAACTATCGTTGCCGCAAGTTTAAGCGGAAGTTACAAAAACTTCACTCGCCGATCGTCTCCAGATGCGCCGCACCGTGAATGATAAATTTTACTTCAAGGATAACACCCTCGTCATTGACGAAGATAATGACCGGCGGATCGAGCAGGAACGACAGAAGTACCCGTCGACCTGCACCCATATACCTGCGGGCGCTCACAAAAGAGAGGACGAGTCCTTCCTTTTCTCTACCTGGAACGAACAAAGAGACCCCGTAACGGAATCAACCCTTGGCGAACCGATAATCCTGACAGGCATATATGTTGGGCCGATTTTTCGCAAACTCGGTGCCAACCTACGAACCTATACGGACTTCGACTGTAGTTGCCGCCAACAGCAATTCCAGCGTTAATGAATCGAACATCCATTTCGCGAAACAATGGATGACAGTACTTCAAGTCACCCGGTAGAGCTATGCGACGCAACCCCCGGCAGGGGGTCGATCGGCCGAAGGGCCCTTCAGCAGTCGACGATCAAAGAGCGCGTTATTGCGTTCCCCGCGAGATTCGGCAAGTCGAAATTCAGATTGCCATTGTGCGACAGAGAGAAAAGAGTTTGGAGTAACACGTGAAAACGAGTTGGACAAAACAGTAGGAAAAGACGTAGAGACGACTCGATCCTCGAAGGTTTCAACCAGCGCTGAGAAACTTCTCGACTTTCGATGTGGCTTCGGGCACTAGCGAAACTCTTGAAAGTGATTCCAACATTTATAACGGTAACGACGCAGCTATCAAAATCCTACAAGTACGTCAAAACTAAGTACATACTTATGTTCTGCTGAAGTTAGGGAAAGTTATTCTTGGAGAACTAAACTTCAAAGCTGATATCCATCGACAGTTATTTACGATTTTATATTTAGCAAAAAATTTTTATCAACAATATCTATTTTTAGAATATGAGGTTGGATTTTGATGTTTTATGGTAAAATAATAAATTTTTCGATATACATGGTAGTTAAAAATAACAAGATATTATTTAACTCAAGGTATTGGTTTAAATTTCATCCTTTAACATTTAACAGTGTGTAAGAGTCGATTCTCGATAGCGAGATGAATTCAGAACATATCGTTAACATTTTATTACAGTTGCAGTCGAGAGTTAATATGTCATTCTTGAACGCAGCACACCGTGTATTCAAATCCTAGTATTCATCAGTGGTCGCCTTCACTCGCGGTCAATGACGCGCGTCTTCTGCTATCTACGCACTATTCGGTACGGCGCGTATCGACCCCGATTACTCCGGCAAGCCACCTCGAATTGTCGCCGTCGAACACGACCGACTCATTCCACTCGTTCGTACAAAGGAATACACGAGAAGTACGTTGGACCGTCGTGCGCACAAACTGAACCAGTTCTGAGAGAGACTTAAGATAATTTGATAATTAATTTAACAACAAATTACATCTTTCTCGTTCGCTAATTGCGTACGATCGGAAAACTCGTACGAATATAAAGGGGAGAGACGACGCGCGCGAATCCCCGCGCTTTTCCGAGAGAGCAGCGAGAGAAAGAGAAAAAGAGAGAGAGAGAGAGAGAACCATCGGCGTGGAGGCGATAGTGTGTATATACTTCCTTCACGCACGCGTCGTAAACCGCCTCCTCAACGAACGGTGCGCCTTCGGTAGTGGGGTACACCCGGCGCGTAAAGGGGAAGCTAGACCTGGTGGGGACAGATTGGGCGCGGCCTATGACGGGACCGCGCCGCGCGTGTTATAAAAATATAATATCAGTGTTACCTAGCGCTCTTTCTCACTAGATATCCCGTCCGATATTTGGCCGCACCGAATACGTGCGTGAACTCCGGTCCCTCCGCGTATCGTTGCACGCGTGTAACACGCGCACCGGCGAACGGCGTAGCGTTCTACTCCGGTATTCATTGATCGCCGCGATCGAATCTTGCTCCGGCGAACGGAGAAAAGAGTGGAGACGTGCCAGGGAGTGGGAAGGAGAGAGAAAGAGAGAGAGAGAGAGGGGAGAGGAGAAGAGAGGGAGGGAGGGGACACCCCCACGTATCGAGCAGCGCCATTGACAGCGCGGTGCTGCGTGGAGCCGCGAGCCGAATAGCAGATACCACCGATACCGGATCCCGAGGCGCACGTAATCGGCGTGACACCGGCGTGGCGCGGCGCCGAGAGAGAGAGAATTTGGCGGTCACGATCCTGCGCACCCCACGCGACCACCGATTGATCCACGTGCGAAGACAGTGACAAAAGTACGCGCGTGCTACGTGTGTGCGTCCGATACTCCGCTAACGCCGCCCGTCATTGTCGAGTCCGGCGATCGGACGGCAGCCGCGCAGCCCGGGATCGTCCCGGAATCGTCCTCGACGGACGGCCAATCGCATTCGAAGCCGGTCTACTACACTCGGTTGGTAAAAAAGCCCGAGCGGCTCCGATACGTCGAGGGAATTCCTACGTCGGCCCAGAACGAGGGGGAGGGAGAAAGGGAGAGAGAGCGAGGGAGAAAAACGGAGTGAGACACCGGAGCGGCCCGTTCCGAGGGAGAGAGGGTAGCGCCTGAAGAGAGAAAGACGCAGGAAGCGGACGCGCGCGGCGCGTTGCGGGGAAAAGAGATAGAGAGAACGCAGATAGAGCGTAGGGAAGGGAAGGGGACGGCTCGCTTAGAAGGCTAGGTATCGGGAGACGACGGGGAAAGCTAGTGCTTCACCACCCGCACGAGTTTCCCTTGGACATTCGTCCGTAGCAATTCGCGGCGTGTTTTCTTCCCTCTCCGAGTGCGAGTGAACTACGGTTGGACGGTGCCCGTCGTCATCAGTTATCCTCGTCGTCGTTGCCGGTCGTTATCGTCGTTACCGCCATCGTCATTATCATCATCGCCGTCGCCGCCGTCGCCGTCGCCGCTGTCGTCGTCGTCGTCGTCGTCCGTCGCCGTCGTCGTCGTCGTCGTCGACTTGATACAATCGTCATTTATCCGTGACGTAAATCGCGTCGTCACAGAGTCTCCTAAGAAGGAGGGAACGGCGTGCTCGAAGGAGGGAGTAAAACGCGGGACGGAAGTCGGAAGAGAGCCAAAGAGGAAAGGAAGAGGGAGAGAGAGTGAGGAAGTGCGTGCGTCGTAATCGGCGAGGAGGAGAGATTACGGCAACCCGAAATCATTCGCCGAGATATATCGTGTGTGTCGCCACGACACGTAAGCCGTGCCGCTCCTCATTCCGGAGCGGATCTGTCGAGGAGGGCGTTAAGGGCGAAAGTGCACCGGTACCTTTTTTTCTACGCTTGTCTTCCCTCCCTCTCTCTCCGCACCTCGGTGGCGCGGGAGATCAGCCAGTGTTTTAGTGCCAGTGTTTAAAGTCTACCTCAGTCGGCGGCTTGCGGCCGATAAAGCAGTTTAACAAAAGCATATTTAACAGAGAGAGAAAAAGAAAATTAATACGTGTGTACATATATATATATATACAAGGAGACAAGTGTAAGCGCGTAATCGTCGCTTCATTTTGTGCGCGAGTTTTGCAACAGAGAGCAAAGTTATTATCGTAAACATGTCTTTGGATAAGTTCGCGGAAGGCGGTATGCTGCAGAAGGAGATGGAGCGTCTGGAGATCGAGGAGAAGAACGGTGATAGTCCGAGGTAAAACTAAGAACCACGTAGCGTTATTTCCCGTTGGTCGCCAATTAACCAACAGGTGTTAATTTGCGATCTTAATTATTTCATTAGTAGATTACATACGTTCATTGAGATATAATTTAAAATTATTATCTGTTCTGTATGTTCTGAGAAGAATTTTATTCTTGAAAGAGAAAAAAGAAACGGAATGCGCGTTACAAATTAAAATAAAATTTTGAAATATTATCTTGAGACGAAACACTGAATATTTTCGAGACATTTTACGATCTGCTTTCGATCGTACGATTCAGGCATTTCTCACGTACATATCAACAACTTTACAAGCTTGCGAGAGGACTTGTGAGAGCAATAACACAAACATGAAACGAATATTGGAGGTCGTTCAAGAATGGTTAGTCATTTCGATTAGGAGTAGTCGATAATTTCGTCGACAACAGACGTAATGTATTATTGTCGTCCGTTATGAGTACATGGCACACGAAATTTCAATGTGATTTCGACAGAAATACACGAAAGTTTAGAATACACTTAACTCCGGTGGAAAACTCCGGTTAATCCAACGCGGTTCAATGCGAGATTTTGAGAGGACTACATTAGCGATTCGCGATTGTCGGGGATACTGGCACGCAAATCAACGCGAAGTCAAGACCATACATTTCCAATTGGTCGATTACGTCAGGCCGCGATTGTTTGCGAATTCACTTTTTAAGATGCGTGGCGATTATGTAATATGATGAGGTAAATTCCGGATATCGGTCGCTTCCGCCGTCGTCAATTAAGTTCTCATCCTTACAGCTCTTTCACGACTAAGGTATAGGTTCTTCAGGTTTATTTGCGAAGAATATAGGATGACATAGGGAGAATTCGGTGGGACACACTTAATTTAATAAATTAATTATTAAATAAATACGCACACAGTGTGAGAAACAAGAATGGTTAACATTTCGTACTAGTCAAGCTATAAAAATTATCTTTTTTTGATAAATAACCGATATTATATATTTTTATATATTTTTTAATATTCACATATTGAATGCTCCCACTTCGGTATCTATACTTAGAGAGAGATCGTCCATTAAAAAGAATCCTGATCGTTTAAACACCAAGAACGAAAGTTGTTTCTTCGATGTTGTCGCTCACGGCGAGCTTTCATCTGTGCGGAGCGTTTCAAATATATACCTGCCTGCCGATTTACACGCCGCGAGACAAATATAATGGCACGCAGACGGCGAAATTGTATCGCGATTTCGTCTCGACGAAGTTGAGTGTCGTCTAATCTCACGGCCGGCCAAGAATTACGCTCGCAGAGTCAACAACCTCCTCGATAAATATCGCCGATAACGTAAATCAAATTACGCACGCACGCACTCCGTGCGCGGGCGTATCTCGTCATTTACACCATGCCTCCTCGGCGGCATTCGCGCTTTCGTGCCGCTGAATGGTCGCGATCGACTTCGAGTGACGGGAGATAAAAGCCGTTTCCATATTACTGAACGTGATACGCGATCAGATTCGCAATAATATCGCGCGAATTCACGTAGTGGATTTATGTAGTTATAATTTAAAAAGAAAAAGGTTAAATATCATTTAAACTCATAAATGAATTGATGTCAGAAGTGACGAGAGCTGTAAAGCCATTAGACGAATACGTCCGGACAGGAATTACTATTTAATGAAGTTGTTTTAACTTTCTCGCATCACGGAGAACCATCATAGCGGCTTTCGTTGTACACTATATATACATATATGTATATAATATATGTATGCATTTATCTGACATATATATGTATATTAAAGCCGTTATAGTTACCGGAAACATACACCGTTCGAAGGGCCACTGTAGTGGCACGTCGAAAATCTTCTCTGTGTTTGTGAAGACATTACAATGACTCACCTAGTTCACATTAAGTCACTAAACAAACTCGTTAAAAGTAGTCTCTCTGCCTATTTACGATAATTTGTATAAATATGTCTTATGATAAAGACACGTCATTCAACTTTCCTTTCGATTTCCAGGAAAGAAAAACTTTTTAAATAGTAAAGTTAGAGGTAGTTATTTTTTCTATGGTAGTTTTGTTCGGTTCCATCGTGGCGAGAAGGTTAACAACTCCGAATGAGAGCAGCCAATGTCGTTCCGTGACTTGAAGATAAAATATTGAATATCTCATAACGTTCTTTTTTCTTCACAGTCGCAGAGAGAGATTGGTTGTTGCGTATACATTATACGCGTATATATTTCGCGCATATATCATCCATATTATACATATTAAAATAAATTATTAAAAAATTGATACAGTACAAAAAATTACAAAACCACAAATTGTATAGTGTTTAAAAATTCAGTAGGTACTTGAATTATGATCTGATATATTTAGGGAAGATTAACGAATTTTATCGAATTAAAATTTTGTCATCGAAATATTTAATAATAAATCCGAATAAATCTAAATACATCAATTATTGTTATATATAGTTGTCAATTATTGTTGTATATAGTAGGTCTATTAATATTGTTGTTATTATTGAGTTCTCGTGTAAAAAATTTTATCGTGGGAAATTAGGATCAATAGAAAGTAATATTTAAAAAATCGATGCAATCAATAATCAGCCAGTTTCCTTCTCAGCTAAAACCAACTCTGGTCTTGGCGTTACACGTGGCGTGATTTCGTCCCTGAACGGCGTCGCCATCAGCATGATGGACGTCACCACGGACGGGAAATTCTTTTGGGCGAAGAGTTTATCACGTACGCATAATGTTTACTTATCGCGTTATCGCCCGATCGAAATTTTTTTTATCGGAAAAACTCTAACAGAGACTGACCAAGAAGCATAAAAATAAATTGAGAAAGGTTCACGGTACTCACGTATTGTTCGAAATAAGAAGAGTTCTAAGAAGAATTTAGTAGGCCGTCGTTAGGTTTTAACTTGTAATTTTTGAGCTCTTATAAAAACTGTCAGTGTTGTAGAAAAATGTCACGTGTGAATTGAAAAATTATTCGATTAAGACCATATAATATATACATATAATATAAACTGTACATGTTTGAATTACGTGAAATATCTTACAATAAATTTTAAAAATATAAATATGAAATAGATTTTTATACGCTTTTCACAGACAGAAAGCGTCGAAATCGTATCGAAAGGCACATTGAAATTTATAACTCGCACAACGGCTTCATTGTGTTTGCGATATAAGATTTTGCCGAAAATGGCGGCGATAGAGCGAGGGGGACGGTATCGCGTACGTGACTTCAAGAATGACACCCCGTAAAACGAAAACGCAGCGTGACTCATTCGAGAAGGTGGAATAATAAAGAACAGGGATCAAGCAAGACTTTCTCTGCCGCCATAAACGGAGTATACGCGCGCATTTATGTACAGATCATATTAACAGCTTTAATTTTCAATCGCGCCTCGTCTGGCTAATTGAAAGTCAGGTTTTCTTTATAAAAATATCGGAGCATTTCTAAGTTTTGAGATATAACTCTCGAGTTGTGAACGATTTGCAACGTAAGAATTAAGATTTGGCTCTAATTTTTAAGGTGATAATTATGAAGAACATTTGGAGCATTTTCCAAGATATTTTTAATTTTACTACAATCACAGTGTACTTCGTTCGCTAAAATTTCATCGAACAGCTCTTTATTCATAGCAAATGCAAGTTTTTTCATAAATCACTCGAAAGTAACGCGGGATATAACATGAAAAAAAGTAGTTTAGATTTCTGATGAAGTTCAACAAAAATGGGGCCGCACGTGTAATTCCTAGCGGCGCCCATGTGCACCCACGTGGAGAACTCGCATCAGGTACACGCTGTGCGTGCGCGTACGCGTGACACGCACGAATTAGGGCCAGAAATAGTGCACCATATCGCGCACGAACTGCGACGCGGCTTAAAAATAACGCGGGGAAATAGACCATATATGTACGCGTACGGTTTATTATGGCGAAGTCCGCACCGGAAACCGGCGGTAAATAAATAGGCGGAAGAAGCGAGGGCAAAGGTAGAAAGAAAACGTCTCGCTTGCCGTTCTGTATTCGAAAATGTCGGCTTGGAAAAGAACGTGCGCTTGAAGAATCGAAACAAAGAAATGGGGAAAAAAATAAAGCTCAAAATGGTGGTAACAACGAAAAGTGAAAAACGGCTCGGCAAATTGAAAAAGAATATAAAACCTAGCTGGTTTTGATGAAAATATATTTGCTTAGGAAGGAAAATGTGGGGAAAATCGCGAACTCGAGATACTTAGGGAAGCAACGAAATGGAAAATTCCGGAAATCAGTCGAAAACTCGAGAATCAAGAAGGAAAAACAGGCTACTAATTCTGATAATTGAAACAAGGGGAATTAAGAGATCAAAAGATTCTTCTTCAGAGTACCACGCACATATAGGTGTCGCGTTCGAAAGGGAAATCGCGAATTTCGTCGATGCGTGAAAAAGATCGGCGCTGCGAACATTTACCTAGCGAACACGCGTGCGCGAAACTTACGACGTGTCACCAGTGATATTTTTCTTTGCCTGCTTACGTAATTTTCCATTACGTAAACGCGTGACGACACGCGCAATTACGTCGTCGTGAATTCTTCTTTCACTTCGCAAAGGAGCGCGTGCGTAGAGACGCAAGCGAATCCGATTCTTTAAGTCGCGACACGGGTCCAAAAATATAATACAATGAAATAGCAGAATGAAAAGTACAAATCATAACACTCCGTGTACGCGCGTACAATCTCTCTCTTTAGAGATAGTGGACATTTATATAACAATATTTACAAATTAATACTTTAAAATATAAATCAAATATTTCGTAATGGAGATTGTTATATAATTAAACTAGAAATTACCATTGTACGAAATGTCAGACAAACTTTCCCTTCTGCTTCACGGCAAAAGCGTTCTTGCTTCCGTCCTCTCTTGAAAGAATTCATTTCGCTCATTTCTTTTATCTCGTCGGTCGTGTGAGCTGCGCTTGAAAAAGAGAAAACGAAATTTAGAAACGTTCTGTGCTTAAACACGCGCGGAGAAAATGCTCTATCTGCTCTTGTAATATACATTACACTCGCGTCTTTATTTTCCCCGCCAATTAAACCCGCGGGACGGACACGTGATGCGGTTCCAGCCGAAACTTTCCACGCGAGGCCCCGCTCGCCTTGTCCCCTCCCCGCTTCTAAATCTCCTAATAGCGATCGTCATCATCACACTCGTCGCCTCGCACGCATACACGCACTGCCGCGTCCACATTACCGCGCTCTTCATACCAAACAAACAAAACCGCTCCAGACGGATCGCAATCAGCACTAAATGCGCATTGACAATCACTGGGATTCCTCGGAATTCTTTGACAGAGCTTTCTTCGTGCCCGAAGAAATACACCTTCGTTGAATTAAATTCTTTTAATTAGAAACTAAATAATAAATTAAAGCGTAATATTGCGTATGATGAACATTCTCATAAGCTTTATTACAATGTAAAGCAAGAGGTGCGCCAACAAGCATCCTGTCGCAATTTGAAACGAATAAATGAATAAGGAAACCGCAGGACAACCTCAAAGTAACGCGAGACGCGCGCGGTGTTGAAATTTGATGAAGAGATGATCGCACGCGATCGCACGGTTCTCTCACGCGACGACTCGTTAAAAAAACCGCTCCAAAAAATATAGTAGTATTTTTACACTTCCGTCGAGGAGTGCAGATCGTTCTCGCGACCTCCAAAAATACAAAGGAAAAAAAATGAGTGAAACTGCAAGTCGTTTTTACGACTTTTAAATGTATACGAAGGGAAAAATTCGTGAAAAACACATGAAACGACTAGGATTTCAGTCAAAGTATCACTTGCAATTTTTTTACATGATAATCGTCTCCGAAAAGGGTATTATCGCGCGCGCAAAAAGCGGTTACGCGAAGAAGATCGCGTGCAAAAATCGCACGGCGATCCCGGACAATCGCGCCGCCGCTCTCTATATCGTTCTATAACGACAAATAATGACGGATAACCATAATAAAGTTAAGTGGGCAAGAAGGAGCGGGGGGGGGAGAGGGACGAATTACGGCGGAGGCGGCTACGTGGCGGAACAACGTGCGTGACTTTAATTTAAGAGCGGATAGTCCGGATACGGCGATCTCGGCGATGCGTCCTCTCCCTGCCGAGATCGCGAGTAATAGAAATGTAAATGGCGAACGGGCGATTCTGAGAAATGGAAACGGTCTGCTCGTACTTTCACGACGAGAGGCCGGCGAACGTTATGGAGACGCGTGTTCGAGTTACGTCGCGGCCGAGCCGCCATTTTCTGCTGGCATGGCGGTCTAAGCAGATATAGCGGATGCGCTATCTTGAATAGAGGGAGAGAGCGAGAGAGAGAACGTGTAATATAACACGTTAGTGCATAACATAAATAACGTTTGATTTGCGCGAGCGGATCGAAAGGAGATGCCGCGATGAGCGACCTTATCATCGATTCGTCGAAGCGAATAGCAACGGCGAAATACCACGTCACGTGTCGCATCAGCCAGGCTCCGGATAGAGCGTTCTCTACGTTGTTCGTGGCTCTATCTTCCAGTGAAAACGCGCATCGCGCCTTTTTTCGCGTCGGTAACGCAGGCATCTATGACACTGTCGTCGCGGAAAATTCTTCCCGTCGAAAACGTTCTTTTCGACTATAATTTCGAGATTAGTATAAATTATAGCTACCTCGAGCACTCGGCGGAGACGTTCGATTGACTCTTTTCTTTTAGTATCAAAATCGAATCGAATCAGTCAATGAATACATTTCATTGTTAGACAAGATATTAAGTTACTGCGTGACGATGCAAACTGTTATAGCGATTATTACGAGAATATAATAGCCAATTTTCAATTTTCAATACTAAATATCTTAGCCAAACTAAGCTTTTAATTAAACAAAGAATGAGATTTTATTATCTGTTCGTATTTTGAAACGTTTGAACTTGTCATAATGAAGATGTCTTCCATCACTTTTATATAATAGTTAAAAAGCAAATAATAATAAATTAATAAAAGAATCTGTGAAAAAAATTAAGGGAAAAAACATCTTGTGACCAATATAAAATTCCTCCGATTTGCTGAATTTTTATTTAAAAAGTTGAGGAATGGTTACAACTGAAGAAGTTGTATTTTCTCTATTCTCTTTATTTTATCGTTTCATTACGGAAATATTTAAGAAAGGAAACTCCACTGGATGCAGTATGCAGCCTGCGTTTAATAATTGCAAGAAAATATCTCTCCAAACGCTTTCGTCTCACACAAAGTTTTCCGTTATCGCCTGCATCATTCTCGCCTCCCTGTCAATCTCAGCGTTAAGGTTCCTCTTGGGAAATCTTCCGAACAAAGAAGCCAGGTAAATTTTTGGCGCGTTTTAACGGTCCTTCGGGCTCGACGGGTAAACTTCCAGGAAGGCCCCTCTGTCGATTTCTCAATATTTCCTTTTACCTGAACACGGGATCGAGCAGACCTGAAAATTTCGAAAGAGACACGGGAAATAACAGAAGGGTATCTTTTATGATCGTTTCTACAAAGAAATGCGTTCTCTTTCTAAAACTTTTCTGATGGTCTTCGGAATATATTGTTTAATTTATAAATTCCTTTTAGAAGTTTTTCTTCTGGAATTTCTTTAAAAAAAATAATCTTCTTTTATGATGGATCTTTAACGAACCCTGGTAACTTAAAGAATAATATTCCTTTGCCTTTTTTCATCTTTTATTCCATTGTATCTTTTTCTTACTTTCCCTAAATCTCAGTTTTCATTTTCTGTCAAGATTTTCAAGGGTGATCTCAACCATATTCGATATCATTTCGCTGTTAGAAATCTTTTAGTGACAATGGAAGACACACGCGGATAACAGCAAAAGAAACTGCCAAAAATTCTTCTGAAAACAAACATCTTTTTTTTTTTAATCGTAAGTAATTTTAAGACGTTCAAGTTTTTTCGAATTTTACAATATAAATAACGCAGAAAAGCTTTAAAGAAGAGGCTTTTTACGCACAAAATTTAAACGTAGTGTACCTCTCTTGGCGAAATAACTTAAGAGCGTAAAAATGGCGTCGGCGCTCAAGATGACAGCCGCCATTTGCAAACCGGCTTGCGATGTCCCTCACTGATTAGCATACAAGTTGCATACTACTCAATCATTATCAAGCTGTAGCGCTAACAAGGATTTGCTCTTATATCTGCAAATATTTGATAAATCAACATAAGAAAATAATAGCAATTCTTCCGTCCAAATTTTTAATAGATATTTGGATTATTTGTACAGTTATCTTTTTCTTTTTAGTGCACTTCAATAAGCAACGCGAATAGTTTGAAGAAAATTAAAGCTATAAACATTACATAATTTATTTCATCAACTTTTACAATGAGAATTTTATTACATCGAGATTGTACTAAAATTAATCGTGTCGGAAATATATATTAATTTATATAACAATATATTATACATTTAACCCTAGAGAGGTAATATGAATTTTCTCATACGTGAATTAAATTACCCCAAACTTGTACCGCGTGTATAATGTTTCTATTTGTTGTTAGACAACTTTCTAATAGATAATTTTGTTTGTTCTTTAATAGGGAAGACGATAGTAGTCATCAATTTGTGGTAGTAAAAAAAAAAACAGTAAAAAAATCTTGAAAAACAAAACAAAGAACCAAAAATTGAGCTGAAATGACTTTTTTAATAAAAAATGTTGTAGTTTTTCATAAAATTCACCGATTTTAAAAAATCCAACGGATTTTGAAAGACGAATAGACAACTTTCAAGGGCATGTAAGCGACTTTTTCGTTTCTTAAAAAAAGAAACATTTTTCTTTGAACGTCTGAAGTAGAGGAAATGACGAAAAACTGTTGGATGGGAAAAATCGCAAAAAATGGAAAGTAAAACAGATTCTGTCGATTATTATTTATTTGAAAGGTAGTCAAAAGTTATAAAAGTATATGGAAACAGTAAAATTAACTCCACAAAAACTTTACAAAGTTTTAATCAGTTGCTGTGCAGGAACAGCAAAAATGAAATAATTGACCGAATCTTAAAGAATTATATATGAAACAGGGGTAGAATTTTCCGGGGAATGCTATAAAGTATATAATTTTTTGTTACCGATTTTCACAAAAAATCTGAAATATATTTTACTGTGATAAAAGTCGAACGTAAACGGTTAAGTAGGGGTACTACGTTACCCCAAACGATTTTCTTTTTCGGTCACAGCTGCTGCACGAATCTAACGCACTCGCTTAATGACGGAGGTCGACTGCCGGATGACTAAACTAAATTATGGTTAGGGTCTCAGTATGAAAACTAACTTTTCTAAGTCAGAGGCGTAATTTGAATTTCGCGTGGGGCAACGTATTACCCCACATTACCTTTCTAGAGTTAAGACATTAAAATATACAATTATACTTTGGATAATAGATTACGTTATGATAACTTAAGCATGAAGTTATCGAGTCGTCTCGAGTGTCTCTCTATTATTCTTAGTTCTTCTCCTCGATATTTCTTTCGTTCCTTCGTATAATCGATGACTGGAAAATTCCTCGCAGGCTGCGAATCGCGAAGTGCATCGAATAGTCGAGACGCATCAGCGTGACATTATGCTCGCGCGATAGTCGCGGTATTTTCTCTAGTCAGCTCGCGCGGGAGTTCCTTGCACTCTCTTTGTCTCTCCCGTCGATCAACGCACCCGCGAACGATTCCGTTTCCACCTTATGGCCGAAGAAGACAGACGCCGTGCCCCGTGTCGCTGGCCGCGTAGTCTTTCCTCTCGTCATCGGATGCGTTCCTGGAAGTGCAACGGAGCCGTGTCTCCATACGTGGCTAGCAGTTTCTCCGTAACATTGATTAGTGTGTCTTATCAGAGTCTCGTAAGCAACGAACATCCACCTCGCCTTTTCGCTCCTCTCGCGAAACATTGTCACGACCTTTTGTGGGATAAAATCTAGCCCGCGATTATAATTCAAGTTTTTTAGTTTATGTACGCGACTTGCCTAGAGTTCTGTCCAGCACAACTTGTATAGATACTGCATATACAAAAATTATAAATATTAGTTTAATTATCTTTAGCGTTTCTATAAATTAAAGATACGAGATCTAATTAGAGATTCCGCGATTCGCACTTTAATTATTTAAATTAGAATGGAAGTAAATTTATGTGCAAACGTGTGCTTTTACTCTGCAAACGTTACGGTGTAAATTTAACAAATAAGTTATGCGGACCGAATGGTACATGAAATATAAGCGAATATACAATACGATTGTGCTGAATGTAAAATACATTTATTGCCCTGTCAAAACAATCGTTTGCATAAAAGAAATTTGTATTCGCTGAACACGGCATTATTTGCCGACGGGAAATGTATACTCTCCATACATTGTTCTCTTTAAGAATATATTTCTTTATCTCGTTAATCTTGTTCAACCGTAATTTCAGCTTGTTCGTACAAGCTGAGAAATGTTTAGGGAAATGGAAAATAATTTGTAGAGAGAAATTAATTTAAAGAGGAAGTAACGTGATACAAGTCAGTTCTTTATGATTCTAACGCGACGGCCTCTCTCGTCCCCTGCCGTGACAATTTAAAAGGTTAATTAGACTATCGCTGATTATCGCGTTGGGCTTATCCTTCCTTTCTCTTGCCGACCACGTGTAACGGTTTGTAAACGTACAGGGGTCTTCATGGCTGCCTCTTTCCGGTCGGTCGTCAACTAACCGAGGTCACGCGAGCTTACGTAAAAAGGCACATATCTGGCTTTCGCGATCGAGTCAGACCGTGGGCCATTATTTATTCAACAGCCTCGTCCTACTTTGAGCTTTTCGTTGAGCCCGTGCAAGTCCGCGACGTCACGCTGAAGGAGGGCTAAAAAAAATAAAACGAGGGTGAGAACCAGGGGCGGAGAGGAAGAGAGTTCGGGATGCTTCCTAAGATTTATTGTATTTTATTTTTATAATCGCTTTTATGCTCCTTTAAAGTGTTTGCTCGTTAAGACTTTACACCTCATTTTATATACTGTACCCATCGTATTCTAATTTATCGACTTAATTTCAATTAATATCCTGCAAAATGTTTTTGCTTACTGACAATATATTTCATTTATGAATTCAACTTTCTGTAGCGCAAGTTTGATCGATCGCTATTTGCATGATTTTTTTATATTCAATTTTGATGTTACAATCAACATTTTTAAAAGCTTATATGTACCAATACTTGAAATTTCGTCACGCAAAAGTCACGCGGAAATGAGCATACTGGTTCCCATGCAATTTTTGCTGAAAAAATCATTTTTTAACAGACATTATCCACGCAAATTCTGATGAGACCGCAACGTGATAATTAAATTCGGGGTGATTTTTGGCGCGCTCTATTGTAGTCACCGCTGTTTACGTTCTCGAGATGCATCGTCGCTATGTATCGAAAAAACACGGGCGGAAATGATCTAAACGGAACACCGAGAAACAAGAGAGACGCGAAACACGACGAATCGAAGCGGCAAGGGAGGAAGAAAGAAAACGAGAATGGTGTCAGAGATACAGGAGAGAAGAGGAGAGAACTCGGCGTGGGGCCCTAACAAAATTTTAATTAAATTTTATAATCTGGAGACGACGTTGTCTCGGGCATTGTACAAGCGGCTGGAACTTAAGCCTTTGTCACGCGAGCGGCGGCAGCGACGACTCGTTTTCGTATCCCGCGGGATACGCGAGCGAGGGTGGGTGGGTGCATCCGCCCCCCCCCCCCCCCCCCCCCCCCCCCGCTCTTTCTTTTTCTCTCTCTTTTTCGCTTGCCATCGCGACATGAATACATCGCCGTTGCATTTAATTAATTCCTCGCCGATTCCCCCCTCGCCGCCGCGCCGCGACGTCTCGATGTCCGTGTATTTTATTCGCTTCTTTTTTTTGTCACGGACGATTAAACAGCCGCCCGGTGCCTAAATTCGATTAAAACTAGAATCGACGCCTGGCGCCGTGTACCGAACCGCGCGGGACAGCCGCTTCCTGCGTCCTTAAGGCACGCATCGCAGTCGGGATTACGATAAACACCGGGAACAGCGTATAGTTTTAGTTGAAGGAGAAAAAGAGTAAACAAGTGAGTGTGAGTGCATGAGGGAATGAATTTTTTATTTAAACGTTCCTGACGTTAATTAAACCTCGAGTTTTTAGCAAGTAGCGTTTTCGCATTATAAAAATTATACAGCAATGTCAAGATAATTTTGTTGCGACAGATGTTACGGTAGACAAAAATATAAGCAGAATATAAGTCTTAAATTATGATGAAATTAGGAAACTGTTTAATCGAAACACGAATCTCAAAAATTTCAGAACGGTGTATTGTCGCATTTCCCTAATTAAGGGCATCTTAAGAGGTTGTTTTGCACAAATAAAATTTTGCTTCGGAATTGAGTGAACTTCGACCGAGATCCTCCAGCCGATTCTACCACATGCCTCTTCACCGAGAGCGAGGAGGACGAATCTCGAGGATCTCTCTTCTCGCCGCCCTACGAGGGGCTGCGTAGGCCTCTCCTTCGTGCGTGTGTACCGAGGGAGGAGGGCCTCGCAAGTTAAATTCGCGCAAAGTTACCGGCGATGCCGCGACCCACAGGCGTGTGTGCTTCACCCACGCACCTTCCCGAAGTATTGATTACTTTCCGCCTGTGGGAAGGAAGAGACGCGGATGAAGGGTAGGGCGGGATAACAGGAGCAGGAGGACGAGGAGATGGAAAGGACGGAAGGGAAGCCTCGTATACTTTCTCTTTCTCGCACTCTTTTTTCTGGCTCTATTGTGACATCTTTCTCTTTCTTTCTTTTCTTCGTACACGTACACACAAAAATGCGTGTTCTTCTTTAATTTATATTACTCTTTCTGAATATATTACTGTTGTAGAAAATGCAACCGAATAAAATATGTGGAGAGATATTTTATGATTTAATTATTAATAATTAATACACATATTGCAGTACAGTCAATTTATTATTTATAACGTTGGTACTGTATGCATCGAAAATATAATAATCGTGAATTCATAAGTCTTAAATTGATTCACATTTAATGTTTATTCGCATAAAATCGTTCTTTATTCTCGGTGTACAAAGCGGTGTTACTATCACATTTAATATTTTCTATTTTATCTATTGAGTGCTATGTTACTATATACTCTCACTTTTTTTTAACTGTTTTCTCATTTTGTTTCACTTCCTTTTATTCTGGTTTCTATGTTTTCACAATTTTGCTCATTTTGGTAATAACATCAGTAAATTCTTATTAACGGAGTTCGTAGGAAAGTAGAAGCACAAATTCGTGTACCCACATTTCTCTCTTACACACATGTGTTTTCTAACGCTCTCTTGCTTTTTCTACGTGACTAACGCTGTGACATATATACATTCATTCTTACTCCTTCGCCTTCGCCTTCGCCTTCGTCTTCGCTTTCGCCTTTGCCTTTGCCCTTTCCATCTCGCCTAAAACCACCATCGATATCGCCGGTCATCTACTGCGAAACGTGATCCTCGTATCTCAATTTGTTAAGTTCTGCTGGGAAATTCGACGATCTTCCTGGCTCCTCGATGTCGTCAAATATTCCGGGGAGAATTATTATATCAGTTAGATGAAGTCCGCTATTTAGATGAGGAGGAAGCTGCGGACTTGCTTTTCCAGTAGAGATGACATTTTTTTATAAGAGACAATCACGCTAATTATCTCGAGAAGATCCCCTTTGATAAACAGAGCTTTCTTTGACGACAGAAATATTTTTATGTATTTTTAAAAGTTATTTTGAATTAGTACACAGCAACAATCTCTATAATATATAAATATCTGTGACATCGAAACATAAATTCGAGATTATATATTGATATTGATACCAGCTTTAAATGCTTTAAATTCTTCATAAAAAATTTCAAGAATTATGCTTGTTTTACATAATTTTATGTATATAATATACTTATATATTTATTCATATTATACTTATATTTAACTTATATTTTCGAGATCGGATTGCGATGAATCTTCATCGGCGTGGAGTTTTTCCTCGGCCGAAGAAATCTGTATAAAATACGTCTGCGATATTTCCGATAACGATCTCGGCTCATTATTAACCCGACCGTGCTAGATTCCGTATCTGTGCCATCAACCATTCATCATTTAGACGGTGCAAAATCGGGAAATGTCGAATTCTGACCCGCGAAACCACCAAATATACTCGCCGATATCTTTAGCGACATCGCTCGACCTCGCAATGTAAAAGGATTCTCGAAACGGTCTCGATCGACGTTCACTTCTGAAGTTCTGACCCAGATCCTTAGAACTGGTCCATCAGATCGAACGTTTAAATTTACGTTAAATTTTGAAGTTCGAATGTAAACAGGAATTTATCGGCAAACGAAAATTTTATTTCGTCAATCGCAAAAATCTGGTAATTTTATTGGAAAACTGATTACAAGAAGATTAATTATTCGAGAACATTGAAGATTTTAATTAATTGACTAATTTCCGATTGAATGACAGAAAAAGAACCGGCGTTCTTTGAGAACCTCGAAACTCGTGACCCGGTCAGTTTCGACTAAACCGTATCGATTATCGGCAAATGTCCACCCCTTTTTAATTCTGGACATGTGCAAATTAACCCTCTGATACGCTCTTTGCGGGTCAAAACGAACAAATCACTTTTCTCATCACTTTTGACAGATATTCATGTGAATGAATCATATTCATATTTCCATTTGTTTGTACAATTTCTGAAAAATAATTTCCCGTAAATATTATATGTATTAGAGAGATTGCACTGCCTGATTAAATAAATATTCAAAAATGTGTACAATGAAATTAAAAGTTGTTACTGCAATAATTTGCAGATACATTATATATGTTTTTTTTTTTTATATATATAAACAAATATCTCAAGAGAAGCGAAAAGAACAACTTCAATCAAATTGAGTGAACAACTGGCTCTGTCTATCGACCTAATCATATTTAACATAACTTTAGATCGAAACCGATTAATGAGCTTGGCAGCAGGGGGATGGGGGCGGATTGCCTCATCGATCGCAGGTGATGGTGGTAGTTGGATCGTTCCCCAAAATAGCCGCGAAAGCCAGACGGACGCGGAATGGCACGCGAAATGACGGGCCCATCTTCGTTATCAGCGCGCGCGCCGTCAATTTTCGTAGGCGCGAATCGGCCGGCGGAATCGGTGTGTGTAATCACTTTACGCGGTAGGAGAACTTTCGGAGTCTCGCCGAATCGATCCGCGTTCGTTCGGTCGTTTCCCCGGCGAACCACCCTGGCGGATTCGTGACGGCCAATGCACGCGCGTGCCTTCGAACCGGCGCATCTTAAAGCGCGATGAGACCGAAGACGATGCTCCGCGCTTTCGTGCGGATTGCATTCCGGAAAGCCTCTATTCGATACTCCTGCTAAGGAAAGAAGTTGCTCGCAATCGTGCCAGTTGTGACAATGTCGATTTCTAATTTTGCATTTACAAATATGCTCCTCGTATAGTCTGCATTTTTGTATGTAAGAAGACTCAAATCAGATCCAAATTCTAAAGTCATGATTTTAAACTATTAGAAAATTATTTCAATTACCTTTCTGTATTCGATTATAAACATTTTTACCTTTACCTTTATAAATTTCTATCTTCAATTGCATATATTTTATTTATTAATTTTGCATGATAATAAATTGATAAATTGCAATGTGAAACTTTGAAGGGAACATAATTTTATAATCACATTCTTTAAATAATATGTTATTATTTTTTCTACTATTTCTTGAAATCTTTATCCAAAAAAATTAATGTTTTTATGCAACTATTATTCAACTATTATACTTTCAAGATCCAATAAGATTTCGAAAATAACGTTAAGTTAATGTCTGATATTTATTGCATAAAATTTTCATTTGATAGCAAATGATAAAACGAATATCAAACTAATTCAGATATTGTATTATACTCAGAGAGAGAGATATTAAATGGAAATGTCAAATGGTAAATAACAAATCTAGCTTAACAGTAAGTTTGCATCTGTCAAATTATAATGGTTTGATATATTATCTAAAAGCCCTGATGTTAAATAACGATATATTACCTCGTGAATTACAGAACATTTTAGACATAACTTAAATAATTATGGATACAATTTATATTTTATTTTCTTCTTTCGATAAAATTTTCCTCACATTATTATTTATAAATTAAATGCTATAATGGCTAAAGAAACTTATGATTTGTATTCTTTTCTGTTACAGGTAAGCATACTTTGATGACCACAATCTATGTAATGAGACATGAATGATGAACATCAGGTAATTAAATATCTAATAGAAATAACGGTACAAGTTTCTTTGTTTATTCGCGATAAGTATCTAGAAATAATATGATTGAGACAGAGGCGATGGTAAATCGAGATAAATTGTTTAGAATTCGACAAGATTTTTATCTTGAGAATTATTCCGCGCCTACTTAATACTTCTCGAATTTAAGTAGAATTTAGTGTCCTAAAAGATATGAGCTATATCATCAATTTTACATTTTCAAATTACATACCTATACACACACGCACATACACGATAAAATACAACTTTATTAAAACTCCAACTTTATTAAAACTTTATTAAAACTCCATTAGTTACGTCAAAATTCTGAAAATGAAAGGCCAGCTTCACGGAGGTGAAGCACACAGACACCATCCGTGCATAACTATTTCTCTCCGTCATTTCCGAGTCCCCGCGCCCTTCGACCCCTCTCCGGCCCTTCCGCGTGCTCGCTCGTTATGGCGAGCGATGCGAGACCGCCAGCTGCGAAGGACTCTATTTCGGGAGTGAGCGTAGAAGCGGGACGCGAATTCGTTAATCGATTGCGAGACGTCTCGGTCGCGTTTTTGACTAGCCGCGTCCTAGGACGACGGCGCCGCCGCCGCCGCCGCCGCTTCCCACCTGTCGCACGCGTGCTCGCTTCTCCAGGATGTAACCCTGCTGGCCAGCCGACCAGGACGATTGCGAATTTCGAGCAGCAGCGAATTTCTAAGAGCGTGCGAGGCTGTCTAGCGCACCGCTAGACAAATGTTAGGACTGTTTGGGTCGCCGATCAGGGGACAAAGGTCCTCGCGGTTGTCCTCGGCGACGAAATTATCTATCGAGTTCAATACTAGCGGAAATCGATTCCTAGATTAATCCTGCGGTTCTAAATTGGAACGAGGAACGTATTCTATGCATATTGTACGCGATGATGATCCTATTCATGCACGATTGTCGAATCCTCACAGACTTCGAAACCGATTAGAGATTGTTAGGTTTTTGTTATAATACGCGACACAAATATCGTTACTATCGATCAGACAGTTTTTAAAAAATAGAAGGACCAAGCTTCGTTTTATCTACTTTTGATCCGTGACATTTCAGAGAAGTAGGTATTCCTGACCCCGCACAGATATTTATACATCATGAACTATAGACTCATATCTGTCAGGAGGATTGAAATTTCACAACTGTAATTGCATTGTGGCTTTTTATTAGTTTTTTTATTAGCATTTCGTTATAAATGGAAATTTTTAGATTTCTGCAATAAAAAAATCTGATTTATGTTTGCCGTTTATGTCACATAAGATATGTACGAAACAACTCGGAAAATTACTTTCCGTGAAAATTCGATTGGTCGATTGGAACTAAACCGAGGAAAACGAAAGTTAAAACGTATGAAATGTAAAATTTTCATGAAAAACGAGATCCAACACATGTGGCTCAGAGAGGAGAAAAAGATCAGGACGTGACCCGGCCGGGATAACGAATCCAGCACGCTCGATCCCCGGGCTCATACACTGGCCTTGAAATTTCGCTCTCGCTATCATCCCGGCTGCCCTATCGTCCCCTTCGACGCTCCCGTCGAAGGACGAGGGAGGAAAGAGTCGCGAAAGGGCGCGAGCGAGTGAGAAGACTAGCAACCAGGGTCACCCTCCCCGTGATAAGTTTGCGTGGAGAGCGAGAGTGCGTCGAGAGTGGCAGCGTGGGAGGGAGGGTGAGCGGCGACGAGAATTCGAAAGAGAAAGGGCGCTGCTTCGAGCGGAGGAGGAAGAGGAGGAGAAGGAGAATGGCAAGGGGATGACGATGGTCAAAGGGCGAGGAACGGTGGTAGGAGTGGGTGGTGGTGAACCCAGCAAAGAGGGAGTGGAAAGGGGTGGAACGGGAGAGAGAGGAACGGATCCCGGCGGAGTCGTCGCCGCGTCGGCTGGAATAGAGGGTGGAAGGGGCGCGCGCGAGGGTCGCAGAAGGGGGTGAAGGGCGACAAGAGCGAGGTACGACACGCGCGCCCAGGGGTAGAGGGTCGTTCATCCCCGGGTCAAGGTTACCCACCTCCTCGCAGGTCTCACCCTCTCGCGGCCCGGCAACGTGCCATTTACCACTGGCTTCGACCGTCCCTCTTCTCCTCCTCGTCCTCTATCCTCTCATCTCTTTATCCTCTTCCACCGTCGCCGAACCCCCTTATTTTACCTACCTTGTGCCGCTATTGCTACTGCTGCTGCAAGCACCATCGATCCTTATTCTCTTCTCCTTCGTGGCACCTTCGCGAGGATCGCTTCCGGGCTCGCCCCTCGTAAATCCTCGAAGGCAACTCGAGTGCGTGTGTTTCTTTAGCGCGGGAATTGAGTCGGACTCGAGTGTCACGCTAATCCCCGGGATTGTGGATTTTTCGAGTTAACGTGCATAATAATCTCCGTCACGCTATGTCTATCATGATTCAGTATTAAAATATTATACATATACATTAGGAGATTCGCATAATATTTTTGCTAATACTGTTTTTTGTCACTTTGCAAGAATTAATTATAATAAATCATTAATTATGAGAGATTAAATTTTACAATTTTCGGTTAATCTACTTGCCTGAGCGAAAGGTGAATAAAAACACCGAGAGATACAACGAGTCTCAGCTCAATCCCTCATCTTTGCAAGTTAAACATTCGTAAGTTTGCAAGATTCTTATCAATGTATTTTTCTTCAATTCTCCTTTTTCTCACCGTTACATGACACTAAGCGTGTCCGGTGTCGAGACGATTCGCATAGTGAAATCAATGCGTGGCGGGCGACCACCCGAGACGTTCCCGTAACACGTGCCTGGACGACGAAACACCGGCATCGGGTCAACGGACCTCCCAAGAGTCGCGGTGACAACGTCCGATAAGCCGGTCGCGAAATTTCTCGTTACAAAACGCGGGTCAGTTCGAAAACGATTATTGTTCCATTTCTGGACAATAAAAAAAAGAATGCTCCTGGCATCGTATTATCATAAAATCCCGCGGCCCACGTTCTGGCGCCGCGAATTCAATTTTCTCTCGGAAAAGAAGGTCACTGATGTAACGGAAAATAGTAGATTTTACTGTTAGTCAGAAAAAGAATCCACGCCTAACGTCATAAAACTTTTTTCTTATATATGTATTTTTGTATAACATTTTATTCCAATATCAATTATAAGCATTTCAATTATAATTGCATTTCAAATAGGATTGATATTTTGCAGAAAAGTAAATTAACATAAATTAAGCCGATGTTTCAATCATAGAAGGATATGTTTGGGCTGCGTTATTTTAACGACATTCCAACCCTTTGTCGCATTGCCGTCTTTCTTGCCGTGCTCACGTCAATTCGAGTGTATTCCCTTCGGCATGATGCATAATTCGTAAATCTCGGGGAAGAAAGGAAGAGCCCTTCGTGGCGCGGCGTTGCCGTAAACTCGCCCTTCTCCCTTATTTATCGCCCTCGTCTATGCCGACGTTTCTCCCTCGTTCCGGAGATAGTTAAGAATACATGCACTTTGCGTTTGTCCGCATCCGCAGAATCCGGAGCGCTTAAAGATACGAGGTACTTTTTCGTTAACTACACGATTTTCTACTTGCTCATCGTGTGTAAAAATTAAAATAAACGGTATTAAAACAGAAAATAAAAAATATAAACGCTGCATGTGTTAAAGAATACAATGAGTTTAATAATTTTTTGTTGAATATACATAATGTGAAGTATAACGTACCATAAACTGCGACGAGTACATCACAAAAAAAATTATCCAGAATACATTAAAAAAATTAAATTTATGTCGAATATTAATATGAATATTGTGCCTTAATTATAACATAAAGCCTAACTAATTTCATAAAAAGTTCTCAAAAGAAATTAGATTAATTAAATATAAAAAGTACAGTCAAAAATGTGAGAATAAAAAATAATCTAATTAAAACGTAAGGAAAAATCTGAAAAGTGAAAAAGAAAAAATAGCTCCACATTTTCCATATTTCCACATATTTTTCCCCTTCGGACGAACCCGATCGCGGCTTCCGTATTTAGATTTTGAGAGCCCGCGAGATATTCGGTGGCAGAGAGGAACGAAGAACGTCGCGTCGCCGACAAGAGGACAAAGAAAGAGAGACGGAAATAAAGGGGCGGAAGGATGCGCGATCTCATCTCGAATGTAGCGTTATTCCGCGCGAAGTTTATGCGCGCGGAGAAGCCACCGGTCTCTCCCTTCTGGAAATAACGTCGCCCGATGCCAGCGGGAATGTAAGCGAGGGAGTGCGCCCGCTTATTGCCTTAAATTGCTAATTGGGCTCAGGAGCGACACTGCCTTTCCACGTTATGCAGTCTTTCTCCCCTCGTCCCTCTGTGTTTTTTCTCTTTCTCCCTGTGTCTCTCTCTCCCGAATCTATCGTCTACTTTCCCTCTCAGTTCCCGTATCTGCCTCCTCTACGTCTACCCGGCTTCGACTTCCTCGATGCCTATTGTCGACGACGCCAGACCGTCGTCCCCAATCGGGGAAATGAAGAGGGTGCTCCTGGCTGTTGCATAACGTTCCAATGGAATTTCAGCGGTGCACTCCGCGAGGAATTCGATGTCGACTTTTTTCCTGGGGTGAATTCAAGCAGCGGTATAATTTACGTTTGCTAACATCGAAGATTAATCATGAATTAATTCTAGTCTAATTATAAATCCCGGAGTGGAATTTTAAATTCAATTCGAATATAAATTATAGTAATCCGTATAATAATATTATGTAAACCATTTCCCGATTGCTAAAATATACACGTGAGAGTTTAATTCCAGTCAGTAAAATATCCTATAGGAAGGAAATATCGATGTAAAAAAAAAGATTAACATAGCTCTTGATCTCCCTCCTTCCCCGACAAATTCGGAAAGAGAGAGAGAGAGAGAGAGAGAGGGAGAGAGGAAGAGAGAAAGAGAGGAGAGAGTGAGAAGGGGAGTCTCCATTGTACTCGCGCTCCTCCAAAAATTTAGCAGGATCGATGCGGCTTTTGTTCCTTTGAAGCAGAACACTCACGATATTATGACATATCGTTCAACTCCGGAGAAAATACGATGATTGAGCGTAGCATGAAAGTGATTACTTTCGCAGCCACCAGAGGAATAAAATAAAGTGGATTTTGTTGATTGCCGTATAACTGCGCTTGTGTTTTCCTGCTCACGTTATGCTTGAGAATCGTTAATCATCGTTTACATTGCATTCAATATCGATATAGACATAAAATACAGCTGGTAGGACATGGCGAGTAGAGAGCGATGGGAGATATTAAAATATAAATTTAGCAGTGCAATGTAGCAATGCTTTGCGTTACATATAGGGAACGATTAATATCTTCAATAAATATTGTATGTATCTTTGAACTCGTCTGTCTCAATATCGCGACCACGAGACAATAATTAATGCTAGCGACGATATCGGATCGAAATTGCATACTTAACGCTTCGGGAGCCGCATCCTGTCGGCGATAAGACGACCGCCGAAGAAATTAGGTATCATGGTTTCGTCGGACGATTTCGTGGTTCCACCTGCTGGCACCCGGATGTGCTACGGCGATGCGCGCGGTTATGCGACGCGTTATCTTGCGCTCCTCTGTATCTCGCGCACGAGCATTAATCCTCCTCGCCAGCGGAGTACGCGCGCGCGCGCGCGCGCAAATTAGCATCGCGACTCCGCGGCCCGCTAATAAAGCCGTGTGCCACAGCTGCGTGGACTCATGAATATTTATGATCTGGATTTGTTCACCGAAAAGCAAATCGAACCGTCGTTTCTTCGAACGCACGCAAGTATGTTGCGATATACCGGTTGCATTTGCGTGCCAAAGTACGTGTGCGTGTGTATGCGTGCGCGTTACATAATATACACGTCGATTCGTCGTTCGAAAACGATCGATTTCATAACGCGGCGAGTGACCCGCAAATCTGTGATTTGTTAAAATAATACTCTGGATAATATACCCAATGGTCCGATGATTGTCAAGCTGATAACATTTTATGATCCCTAATTGGTCGTAAATGTTACACGCCATGCTGCGAAATCCCGTGACGCGAAACGCTTTAATTAACGCCGTCGAGTCTTCGGAGTATGACAGAAATACGATCCGGTTTATCTTCTTCCGTGACTTCCTTTCGCGATACGCTTAATATTAAATTTTACTTTTAAGTCTTTACTAATCCGTATAGCTTCTATGAAAACTGATTGAGTGAGAAGCAAAGTGTTTGGATCACTCGTTTACAGTCTTCAAGCTTATGATTCGCCAGGGTTCCTTCAATTTCGAATTTTAAGTACGCGAAAGAGCGCACGCGGAGTGAAAAGTACCGAGGTATTCTTCCGCATGTGAAGATGACGACGGTATTGATCGTAAATAGCGGAGGATTTCCGTGATCATAGGCGGTGCGTGCCGGCCACGTGGCAGCTGCCTCCAACAGCTGTTACCGCTCGGATGCGTCGAGAGGCGCGTCGCTTTTTCGCCGCTCGCTGCCGATTTTTAATGTTCGCGTGTCCGCAAGAAGGAAGTATTCCGGTCCGCGAAAACAGATCGCGTCTCTTATCGGCGATGCATCGCCACGCCGATCTTGGCGATATCGGCACGCGAACGCTTTCAATTATACCCCGATGGCGAAATCGTCGTCCGCGACCGCGTTCCTTGACGTCGCGAGTTTGTCTTTCATTACACATTTTTGGGCGAGGAATAACAAAATAATATTTCTTAATATTATTGAACAATTTTCAGCTTAGAATCTTCGGAGTTCAAATGATTAAGAGAAAAGTCACACGTTTTTTAATCACAAATATGCAATGTATGTCATTAATATTTGAGAATTTTGAGTTTATTTGTGTAGATTTTATTATATCTATTTTATGGTCAGCTGAACGCGTATAGTTAAAACTTCTACAATGTCAAGTTTATACGAGACACTCAATTGCATTTGTTTTATCGAGAAATAATCGCTACCGTTAATACCGTAAAAAATTGAGAAATTTTTCATACAAGCTAAAGCCAAGTCATAAAAATCAGCGATAGAGAATTGTCGTAAAATCGAATGTAAGCAGGCAAAGTGTTTGTCAGGGAAGGTTTCTGCAAAAAAAAGAAAGGGAGAATGTTTGCAACAAATACGGCGGCATCTTTTCGGCAGCAATTAAAAAACCTCTCAGGTCCTCGAGAGTCCCTCACTGTGTCATTCAGAAACGCCGAGATTGCTCGAGTGCTTTTACGGGAGTAAAAATGTGAGCACATAATGACAGCTTCTCCATCTTTAAACCAAAGACAAATAGCGACTGTCGATTCTTGGTACCAAATGAAAACGGGAGATTAACCCATTATTCGTCCTGATGTTCTAGTTCTGATATTCTCAGTTAAATCCGATTTTTGCATAATATAATTTATGTATAATAAATTTTTGCATTAATTCCATAAGAGATAAACTCGAATATATCTTCGAGAATTTAATGCATAATTGTTTAATGAATAATTTTAAAAGGGAGGGAAAAAATTTCCGTTAAAAAACACGATATTGCAAGAGCGAACAAAACTCGAGCTAATCGATTAATCAAGCTCAATCAATTTTTAATCAGCGTAAAATAAAACGCAACATGCAATCGAAAAAGCGTCAAATCAATTAGGTCTGAATTACAATTTCGCGATTCGAAATGCATTCTGCTTTTTAAATTAAAAAGAGTATACATATCATAGTATAGATGAAAATTTTACGAGGCGAGTACATATTACTTATATTTAATATATTTCAATACGTTTATATATAATTACGTATTTAATATATTCCAATACGTAACATTTTACGTATTTTAATATATTTTATGCGTTTATATATACTTCAATATATACAATGTCTAGTATCGAATGCACCAAGTGCACTGCGAGGAATGCACGCGGCTGTTATCTTTTCTCGTCGGAACCTACCACCGCCGCCGCCGCTACCGCGGACTCGGGCGTTTCCGTGCGCGGGTGTCCGAGCCGAGGCGCTCCGGTCGACCGGTTGCTCCGACGGCCGCAGTACGCGGCGAGACGCGAACCAGTGTGCCGTAGCTTTTTTTCCCAACGTTAAACGGCATCGTGCCCGAGAACCCGGTGCCGCGCGCATTCGATCTCTCTACTCGCGACCCGCGACGCGCCTCCGTCGCGGTGCCTCCTCGAGTGGCGAGAGCCGCAAACGCCGTGGGTTTCGAGGATACCGCGTCGCGGTATAGAAGCGATCGGCTGGATCACCTCAAGTAGTAGCCGAAGCCGGAAGTGCGACTCGCGGACACGTGGTAAACGCTCGACGATGATAAGAGCGTGCGTGCACGCGCGCGCGGCGCGGCGCGGCGAGGCGAGGCGAAGCCGGCAGGCGGGAAAGGAGGGAGGAAAGAAAATTAATCTGACCGATGAGCTTTTCCGCGTCGACTCGCGACGTGGCGCCGACGCAATTTCCCCGCGCGTTTCTCTCGCGATCGCGGGTCGATCGGCCGCGTGACACACGTGTGCGTGCGTTCGTGCGTGCGTGCGTTTGTTCGTTCGTTCGTTCGTGGCTTTCCGCGAACATCAATTTGCGGAAAAGCCCTCGGAGCAGCGAACTCCGATACCCGCGGGATTTTCGCACGGAAACGCCACGCCGGTTTGCGTTACACGATGAAATACTCTTTTACTGTCTTTTTACATAAAAACTGTACGCGTCACGGAAGAAGAATAGCGCGAAATGTGGGACGGTATATCGCAGCGTTGTGGCAGCATTTAGCTACGTTAATTAAGCGCGGCTTATCAAGCGGCAAACGATTAAACCGTTTTCGTTTCCCGTTATTTTGCGCGAAATTGTCACAATAAGCGGCGGGTGCCAATTTTCTTTCTTTGCTCCAGAACGTCAAAGAGACTCGAATTACAGGCGTTGTGCAACTAATCGTAATCGGAGTGCGAACTGATCTCGGTGTCAGTTTCTTTGATGTTCGCCGTTCGATTCCCGCGCGTTACAGAATTCGGAACAAGGGTTGAACTAATTTGCCGCGCGGCTTTAAATTGATTGACAACGCTCACACGTGTAGAACTGCAATCCGATCGCCCTGCCCGAAGACAGTCTTACGTGTTCCGAAAAGTGCATCGAAGAGTCTATGCATTACAATTCGACGAGATTCCTCCAACTCCTTCTCTCTCTCTCCTCTCTCTTTCTCGCGTGATTCCGTCCGAGACTTACATTCAATTTTATAGCCGAAGAACGAGAGAAAAAGAAAGAGAGAGAGAGAGACCGAAGGAGAAGAGAAAGAGCGATTTCTCTGACTCACCGTTTCTTCGACACACGCACGAGCCTCGCAGCTTGCCGACGTCGTTAACGCGCGCGCCTCGTTAACCCGCGGGTGGGTTCGCGCCATGAGCGCCTCTCATTCGAAGGATCAAAAATTATCTCTCTCTGAGAAAAGAGACTATTTTCCTCTGTGTTTCACGCCTCATTTACTTGCACCTTTATCTTCTTTATCTTATATTAATCTAATTTCTTATTTTAACTTGAAATTTTTGAAAAGCAAAAGAATTATCGATTGCGTGATACAATCTGTCCATTTTAGACATGAAATATTTAAATACAAAGCAAGGTTCGCGTAGATTACTGAAAATTATGGACTTGTCTAACCTTTACTACGTTTACGATAATTTACTCCGCGTAAACGAGTGAATTATAGTAAGTTACTACAGAAGTAACACTCGTGTAAACGTATAGTACTTGGGAAGTAGTTTGCTTTGTCTGTAACTTTATTTTAAAATATATTCTATGTATAAACGGCAGTCTTAATTTGCAATTTTGTTTTGCGCAAGTAAATTTTCTTATCTCTACATTTATTCTTGATACATACGCACACATTCAATACACGATCCTCTAGTGCCATCGCACTTTTCTCGAGAACTGTTAGAAAAATATTTGAGCATAGTATGTACTGATTCAATATAACAGTTTGCGCTAAATACGAGGCGCTTGTGGCGCGAGTTGTTTTTTTCGTTACCACGTTCGTTTGCGCGCCGTTTTACATACGTTATCATTTGCGACAGAACTGCACGACGCCACGTCCAGATTTTTCGTTCTCACGGATCGATCCCGAATCTCCTCTCCGATTCTCGAGAGCGCGTCACTGCGGCGCGGAACACGTGGCGCGTAGCTTTTTTGTTTGTGAATTGACTCACGAAGTATATGCCAGTGAGTGTGTGAACGAGGAAAGGAAGGAAAAAGAAAGAGAAAGACAATTCGCGAGGGGAGAGTCATTTTTCGGTGCGCGCGTTTCGCTAATGAACACGAAGACGAACGGAAGGCCAACCATTAGAAGCCGACGACGATGACGAGAACCTCTCATTAACATCTCGACGCGTCTTCCTGTTGCGAGCGGAACCGTAAGTTACGATGTTTAAAAGTGTGTACAAAAAGTTCTTGACCCTAGATTAGTATCGTGGGAAAAATCGAAGGTTTCGTCTGCCTATTTTGTGATGCCAAAGTTGTTAATCAAAAGATATATAAATTATAGATTTATTATTATAGTAATCAATTATGTAAACAAATCTATATAAATTATATATTTATCGTTATATATAGTAATCAATTATGTAATTAATAACAGTCATCACTTCCCACGTTGCTCGAAATACGAATAAATACAGGACTTTAAATACGTTGCGATGAAAGTTGAATATATTTTAGAAATATTTGTGTATATCGTGATGCAAACTTCAAAGCTATAAGTATTTGGTAGAAACTCGACGAGTAATGTGTACGATTATGTTAAGCCTCATTGGCTGATAGTGGAATCGTTAGTGCATACAAATTTTGCATACGCGTGCATACGCATAATAAATAAGCATGTACACCGCCACATAACGAGTTATCTGTATATAAATTTCGCAAACAATTTATTCATATCGATCTCTCGCCTATACTATCTCTGACGCATTCCTTTGCATTCGATTCAATAGATTTTCAGCGTGGATTCCCGCTTGCGTCCGCACTTTCTCGCGGCCCCGTTCGTAATCGCGTCTGACCGGAAACCGCGTAGACCGCGCCGCGATAATGTTATGCAAAGAGTTATGCAAAAACGCCGGTCGTCGATCGCCAATGTACACACATCGCTATCTTCCTCGGCGTGAGCGAAACACCGAAGATATCGACGTTCGGCGTATTCGGGATTCAGGTCACCGCCATCCGCTACCGCGTCTCGTAATCGCGACTCGTACGAGAACACGCGTAAATAAACCGTCCATTCACGTGGCGGACGAGACCGGAGTCCCGCATGCGGTGTTCGCTCAGTTTTCTCGCTCGACTTTGATTTGCAGCTCCCCGTTGATCTCACTTTCTCTCCTTCTTCTCTCGCAGAAAAGTTAACCCTATTCGCTCCAACCATGCCTTTCGTGTCCCACGAATTTCTAAGGCTGCATTCGAGAAGCGCGCTATTAGCGCTATTGCATCATTCTGTCTTTATCGCTCATCAGATGTAAAACAAGGATAGAATAAGCAAATAGCGCTAATAGCGCGCTCCCCGAATCCAGCCTAACAGTCGTTTGTTCCGGAAAACATGATCGTGGGAGAATCCCCTCCACGCCGGAAAAAAGTTATTGTGGCAGGGAACCTCAGGTAAAAATTTCAAAGTCCTAGCTTATTTACTCTCGAAACGGGGAACAATCAAAATCTCGGTGGGACACGAAAGTGCATGGTTGGAGGATTACGTCAGTGTTGTGTGAAAGGTAAATGAGCATTTTTTTCGATAAAAATGTATTTTTGTGTATAATTTAACCGTATTTAAAATATTTTTGTCGTTAAAAAAAAATTTAACATTCCACAGAGGTCTATTATGGCTCAGAGGCAGGTGGAAGAGGTGGGGAGGAGCTACGATTATATAAAAAAAATTAATTTTTTTACATAAAAAATATCTGTTACACTTCAAATTCGCCTTTTCTTATTCAGAAATTCTTTTTCTAGCATTCTGTAAGTCCTTAAAGTCTTTCTGTACCATTTAAAAATTACCAAATTTGCGGCGACGAAATTAAGTATTCCTATTTAATTAATAATTATCTCATATTTTTTTTCTCATTTGCACTACTTTTAGCTTTAATTTGCGTTTTGGTTCATTAAGCTTCGTCAATTTGTTCGTGAGTTATGATTTTTTAAGTAAAACGAGTCGTAACGTGTGTTTGTCAACATATAATTGTTGTAAAAAAATATTTAAATAAATGATTTTTAAATGTTCTTTACATTGATTTTTAGTCGAAGGTACAAAGATATTATAATAATTTTTGGGGAATTTTTCAAAGCTATTAACATTATAAAAAACACGTGGAACTCGAAAGTGCATGGTTGGAGGATTATTGGGGTGAAAAAAACGTTGGAGTGAATAGGGTTAAATCATCAACAAAAGTTAGTCCAGTGAGCGGTTGCTATCGCATTTCCCGCGTGACTTGAAAAAATTTCATACGATTTGTATAACATCACGTTTATCTAACAAAGAAATTTTCATAGGAACAATGAGACATTACACACACGTAATATGTATTATTTAGCATAATCATCATTTTTTACGAATATCTTGAGCAGAGAAAGAATAGAAAAGCGTTTCGTACTGGCCCCGAAATTGTAATTTTTTCAAGCTATTAAAAATCATACTACTAAAAACGATACTGATGTGAGCGGCGCCTCATATATTTCGTGCAGGAAGAAATAAGTAAGAGACGCAGGTTGCAAAGCGGACGCGTTGCGCGCAACGCGTAACGATCTCGATGATTCACTACGAGCGATCAACTGGCCACACCGTCGGCTTTTCCGTTGACAAATGATTTCGCGGGACACTTGTTGCTTTTATCGAGGTGTTGGTGCAGCTAGTGGATTCGAGATCTACGAATGAGAATCGCGAGCCCAGACACTCGCGTTGAAATCATTAGCGAAGAAGAAATGAATTCGTTTTCTCGAAATTAATTTGCCCCTCTTTTTTATCGCAACGATAAAACTCCGACGAAATCGACGATATTTCGAAAGACCTGGATCCTGCAGCATATGTTATGTCTTCATATTTTACGCGCGATATCTTCCACGCACTCATGATCGATCATAAATTATAAATTGCCGTGCATAAATTGCGGAGCATTCATTGCGTTTGCGCGCGGACTATAGCACCTCTTAATTCAGAGATGCCGATTGTGATTATCGTTATTGTCCACGTTGGGATAATTAACGGACACAAGGAAAACCGACGAAAGTTTTTGCACGAGTCATTGACGGTCTTGACGTCATCTCTATCATATCGAATGATTCAGCGCAACTCAGGTTGTGAGAAACGGTATAATCGCGCCGTTCGATATTTAGTCGACTGATGCAAATTACAAATGCATTTAGCGTAGGTGGTCGCGTTAATAAACGCCGTTACAGTCATGAACATGCGTAATTATGTTTTCCAAAATTCAATGACTCTTAGAATTAACCTTTTTACAATCTTAATATCTTAACTTAATAATTTAATTACAATCCTTTTAACAATATGAGTTTTTACATAATCTTTTTAAGAACACGTGATGTTAATTTTGTCCCGAGAGAGATCGTTACCTTGTATATCTATATGCGTGCTCGACGCAACGCTCGAAGACGAAGATGCATCTTGGCTACGCTCGTCATACACGCATAGACATACGGGTAATGTATAATAAGGTTTACGGTCGCAACGGTAATTCGTCGCAGACAGAAATATCCTGAGCTCGGGCCAACAACGTCGCGCATGTGGAACCACGTCGTCATTGTTGAATTTTCAGCGTTCTAGAATAAGCCGGCGTGTCGTTTCCCGATATGACGTAACCACGTGATAAGCTCATCATCCCATTAGTAATATTTTATATTTTAATAAAATAGAAAGATTTACGCCGTTAAAATCCGACTTGCGTTATGTATTTCACATTCATAGGGTGTTGGGGATCAAAAGCAATGATTAGAAATGTGAAACAAAACGGCAGTTTGTTTATTAGCGCTTTATTAAATATCAACATCCAAGTTCTTATAATGCTACGTCGCTCGGAAATCATTAAACTCGCCCCGGCTCTGCTTCGCTCTTCGTGGCAGCGAGGTGCATCCTTTTGATAAGACCACAGCGAGTCTTTCGTGACGATTGCGTCACCACGACGACGTGATTCGCATAGCTCCGTGAACAAATTGGCGACAAGGATTTCCTCGGCATCGATTCATCGTGCGCCTTCTTCTTTTTTTTTATCATCGTCTTCCACGAATCAGCCGGAAACCGTCATCACATTGCCACCAATGTGATGACGATTTCACGTACATTATCTTGAAACGCAAGGTGTATCTTTCCAAGTATCTAAATAATATCACAACATGTCGTCAATCCAGTAAATCTGCAAAAGGTATTTCGCAAGAGATAGCTTCGCGTTATTCGTCTAATCGAGCATAAAATTATAAGATAATAATCTTTTAAAATTAACTATTGCTAATTTTTAGTTTTAATATTTTATGTCGTTTATTAATTTATGAAATAAATATACGTAAGTCTTCATGTTACATATGAATAAAGATAAGATGAATGGTGCCAACGAGTAGCCTTGAAACATTATGCGTGTTTAAAATCGCTTCTCGTATCTCGATATAACGTAATGGAATAAATTAATAATTCACATTGCGATAAAAAAGAAATAACAAAAACGAATATATAAATCTTGTTACGGTGACTCGAAAACGATTCTGACAACGCTTTTGACGCTAATTAATTTTCCCTTAATATTTCTTCTTCATTTCGTAAGCGGAGAGACAAGGAATTTTATATCGATGATCTTTCGAGAGAGTACTTTATGCCGCTCGGCGGCCGTAAGCACGGCGGTCACATAAATTAGTACAGCGTGTATATGCCGTTAAGCGGCCGCTATCACAAAATAACTGCAGCATAATAAACATCCGAGAAGGAAAGGCGGGCGCCGGGCGGAAGGAGGAAGGGAAGATATACCGCGGCGGTATGCGCGCGTGTTTTTGATACGCGCCTAATCGCCGTGACATAATCGCCGTACTGCCGGGCGCGGAGCATGACGTGATCTTGTAATATAATCGATGCCCCTTTTGTTCGGAAGCCACGCGGCTCGTTAACGTAAAAGCACACACACACACACACACACACACACACACACACACACACATATGCACGATCTGTCGGATGATCCATCAGAGAATTATTTTTCTCGCATGTCACGTGAAAAAAGGCAGATCGCCGAGCACCCTTAATAAGGACTTTGTAATATACTTCTCAATCGATGGTCTTGTCGAGCGTCATGCGCGATGTGCACGAATTGCATCCTTTCAGTACGGGATCTTTACTCTTTAAGAGAAAAATGTCTCGCGCAAAATTATTTTCACTTTATCAAATATTTCCAGAATTATAAATCTCTATTGTGTGTATTGTACAAAATGATTACATTTCATATTTAAACTGTACGCGATTTTCCCTCTTTAATCTTTATTTAAAAAAACAAATTCCTTTTTTCCATAATCATCGGATTTTGAAAATAAATATAGAACGCGGATAATGCATCTGTTTCGATAAAATCGAATGCAATAACTCGGTCTCTTTCTCTGTCCACTAATTCATTTTAGATATCGATAAGCGATACGCAAGTCGCAGCTCAGAATATGATGAGCTGATACGACTAAAAATACACATTTGCACCTTACGAACGAAGAAAAAGACATGGGAATTGAAAGGGTTGGAGGGTGTATCCGAAGTTTTAACGCAACCAGGTCAGGTCTTCCGGCAAAAACCGAACGATCGGGTCCGATTCGATTTGTGTCCGGTCGTTCACGACGCGACAGAGAGAGAGAGAGAGAGAGAGAGATCGATAGTATTGAGCTCAAATAAACACGCGCTTTTGTTTCATGGCATCGGCCAACTGCCGACGCGCGGAACTCTGGATGTGAAGT
The DNA here is from genome assembly GCF_003070985.1 of Temnothorax curvispinosus. Lineage (NCBI taxonomy): Eukaryota > Metazoa > Arthropoda > Insecta > Hymenoptera > Formicidae > Temnothorax > Temnothorax curvispinosus. The sequence continues at coordinate 272,751 of NW_020216536.1, read as the reverse complement.
TAAAAATAAAGGCGACCGTTTAGCGGTCTCTGCCTTCATCGAGGCCGGTCGCGGCATAATACGAAACTGAGATCCCCCGGAGTTAATACCAGAACCATTTTCATTTTGAACCGGCTGCCTTTTAATCAGTCATGAATCTCTGCAGGAAAATTCACGTCCTTCATCGTTACTCGAAAATCGATTTCTACATCGTGTACATGAGATGTCCGTTTCGAATTAAAGCGACGACAATTCTAGGAAAAATAAATTAAAAGTTAATTAATATAAATTCAATGGTATTACTTTTATAATCTGATTTCGATAAAATCCAGTCTGAGAGCAACTTTACGGGCATTCATCATAATCTTTAACTTTTAATTGTCAGTTTCCATTCATATTTTAAGATTTATAGCGCTTAGTTCTAGTTCTTATCTAAATGGAAAACGACAACGAGTCAGTGCGATTTAATTCAGCTTTGACAATCGGAGGATACATCAGAATCACATTTAATATGAATATGTTTCTCGCCGGTGGCGTTTATCAACAAAGAGGGTAGCGACGACAGCAGTTAACGTGATTGCAGAACGCTGCAATTCGCATATAAACGTAGAATTAACTTCCGCTTCGTGAAATAGGATGGTTCGACAGGGCGAGACGCGGGTACCATCGATGAGCTCGATCGACCGGAGTCCGTGCATCTCGTACAGAAAATCGCACTCTATTACACGCCTGAATCGCCGTGGCCATCCGCCGCTTTCTCACGGAAGCTCTCAAAAAGGAAGAAGGCGCCGCGGCGAAAAAGGACGAAGAGAGAGAGAGAGAGAGAGAGAGAGGAAAAAGAGCGGGGTTTATCGGCATCGAAACGGCGTTTCGCGCGATCGAACACGGGGCCGGGTCGTTATACCTAACCGCTTAACATACGTATATCCAAAGACGTACGTGTGTCTGCATTTATCCATGTGTACTTATCGATCGTTTCTTTGCCGTCCGCCGAAGCAACTGTAACATACGATATCGAGCACAAACAGTCGCATTCGATACCTTTCCTCCTCAAAATCAAGCGCGTAGGACAGAATCCTCCATAAGAAAGTTCACTATTGGGTGAATCGAGAACGGAGAATTAATATTAAAAATTGCGGTCAAACGTTCACGCTTTGATCTTTCTTGCGCACAAGGGAGAGGACCTCACGCCATTGATTTTTTTTTTTTATACGAAAACAAGAGCAGATGGAACGGCGTTAAGCAGGGTCCACATTATCGAGCCAAACCGCGAACCGAGTCCCGAACCGAGCCTCGAGCAGAACTTGCAGACGAACCTCAAATCGAACTCCATCGCGAACCGCGAACATGAGTTAAAATTTTTTGAAGTCAAATCTCGTATTGAAATTTATAATAAAATTTATATAAATTCTTAATACATGTATGCAAAATGCATATTTATATTTACAATCGTATTTTTTAACATTGCAATATATATATTATAAATTTATTGCGTATTTATCACAGGTTTAGAGTATGTTTATGCAATATTAATTCTAAATTTTGTTTTATGGTTTGAAAAGGAATTAAGTTTTGAATACAGAAAAATAATAAAAGCACATATACATATATTCACTCACCTTTTCCTGTTTCCATACTTTTTTATTTTTGCTTTTTCTTTTTGCAGAGATGCCAATAATGTCGTCATCTTTTTTTGCACATGTCACTATCACATTCGAGTTCTTTACTTATTTCTTCTTATAAAAAAGGTATGAGAACAGGAAAAGACGACTAAATATGTGTATACATATGCGTGCTTTTATTATTTTCTTGTATTCAAAGCTTAATTCCTTTTCAAACCATAAAACTATATTTAGAGTGGTACCAACTATATTTAATATTGCACAAACATACTCTAAATCTATGATAAATACGCAATAAATTTATAATATATATTGCAACGTTAAAAATACGATTGTAAATATAAATATGCATTTTTTTAATTGTTATAATGTTCGGGATTTTTAGCGTCCCGTATATAATAATCTTTTCTGCTCATAATCACTAATTAATTTTAAACATTTTTTATCAGACCATTCCATTTGTCTATTAGTAGTCGTGTAGACTGCACATACGTGGATAGAATCAAATACAGCGACTGGGCAATTACTCACGTTTTCTTTCATCGTTCATTTTTTGTTTTTTGTCATTATTTGTCTAGCTCGAAGCTTAACTACCAGTTTACCACCCGACAAAGCGTATAATCTGATCATAAAAAGCATCTTTTGATGTTTCGTCAGAATACCGACTTTTGGTGGGACACTGCGAGCCAAACCGCGTATCATCAAAATCCTTGCAGATTCGTGGGGTGAGTACGCGATGGTTCGCACTGATGTTCGATTCGAGGTTCGCGAGCCTCGCGCGAGTCCGTCGGCTCGACAATGTGGACGCATGATCGGCTCGCAACGAAGTTCGGCTCGCGGTTCGGCTCGATAATGTGGACGCATGATCGGTTCGCGGCGAAGTTCGGCTCGCGGTTTTGCTCGATAATGTGGACCCTCCTTTAGCTTCGCCGCGCCGCGAGCCGCGAGACGGTCGAGGAACCCTCGCCGCGACGTCCGCGAGGAGCCTCGCTCCCCGATGTCGCTGAATGAACGTAGGGTACTACGAGCTATCCGTTAATAATTCCTACGCTGAGTCACCGTTTCCAATACGCCCACTGTCATCGCTTGGTGCATTCCGAATGACGTCGGTCGCTGACACCGCGTTCGCGTGACGTCCGCCTCCCTCCGGGGATCCCGCGTTGTTTCCCGAGCGATCGGAAATCGCGATCGGAGTCGCGCATTACTCTAGGCCGGCCGAAATGTCAAGTCATTTCGGTAAACATAGTGACGCGGGTTTCGAACTATTTCGAGTCGAAGACTAATATTTCTTGGAAATCTTGATACGCAACGGGCGCGTACGATGGATAACTCGCCAACGCGATTGTCCGCCATGAAGAAACGACGAGACAGTGGACGAATAACTATATCACTCGCTGCCTTTTTTGTGTTTAAATGCCATGTAGATGTATTGGCAGTTTGATAATAGCTATTGATAATGAAAGGCCAGCAATCGACTTTCATTAGTATTCTAAATTAGTAATTATTATACCTTGGCACAAAATACTGTTTCTGTTATTATTTCGCAAAGCAATGTGTGTGTTGTCTCATTTCTTTTTCACTCACATCTTTCATCTTTTCAACTTTTTATATGACGGTGCAAATGTGCGAACTCACGTTTTTCCAGACAGCGAGTCGTTATACTTTATCTATAGCGCAAGTGAGTCTATGTATAAACAACTTAGCTGTGTATATCTAACCTGGTGTTTTTCCATACAAAATGCATTAGATAGCGTATAAGTTCTGGTTATATGCAACGTGCAATTTTCTCACCGCGCTGAGGTGAGGATTATTAAATTAAATTATCGCGTCGCGCTAATATATCGTAATTATAAAGCAATAATAATTATAAGAACAATATGTCTATGGAACTAATGTTCGCGACATGTGACACGCTGATCTCAGATGCTCGCAATTATTCGCAAACGTTATGCAATTCCTGTTTCTGATATCACCGCCGCTACTCGTTATCTCCTACATTCTTACCGCGCGCTCTTCTCTTATTGCGTTCTTCCTCTATCTCCTCTTTTTTATCTCCAAGTAATGCCGTGACGTCGTTATCGTCTCCCTCCTACAATTTGCCGCAATCGTGTCGATGCACTCGTCGCGGTACATTTATGCCCTCGACAACGTAAACGATTTATTACCGTAAATTCCTGCCGCTTTCCTGATTTTATTATTGTTTTAGCTATTCTACATTGGAGAGCTATTCTCCTTTACGAAAAAAGCAAATTATTTCTGATAAACGGCAAATCAACTTACGAAAGTTATAACTTAGAGCTATAGAAATTTTGTTACTTGCGCAAAATTTTCCAAAAATAAAGAATCTTATAGAATATCTTAAATTAATATTTTTATCTAGACGATATTTTTACAATTATGTGTGTAAAAAAAATAATTGGATTTGATTAAAGAATGCTGTTTAATTGAACTTCTCAATCGCGACATTACTGAATGTAATTAAAGAATATTAGAAATAATATTTCTCAGATCCGGTTTTTTTTTATTTTTTTAAATACGCATGCATGGCTCGATATAAATCGCGCGATACCATAACTTCTAAACTATTTCTCCACTCAAGGAGTGAAAGTTGTTTATCTGATTTGCATTCATGAAATTTCGCAGTCTATAACTACGGTAATGCTGTTGAAATTCTTGACTAGATCGACTCTGTAGAACGAGCGAGTACTCTTTTTCTTCCTTTGACATTAATGTCGCTGCGTAATACGTGGTTATGAAAGTAATGAAATATTACACGCGAAAAAGGATAGAAGTGAGATATTTTTTATACGACAGATTGTACGCTTTGTGTAGCGCCTTATTGTTAGATATTTTTGTGCGACAGTCAGTTTCGCAATATTGCGTCATCATGCTCAAATGCAAAAATGAAACGGATTAATTCTTATCGTTGTTTTGACACTAAAAGTCACTACTTTCAGCTAATTAGTTACTAAAGCTACCATCTGACTTCTTTGACACAAAAGCTAACAATTAGCAAGGACGTATTTTAACAAAATTGAAACGCATAAATTTTAATTTGAACAAAAAATTCGCGTTTCTCTTTTAATGATAATATATGAAAGAATATTATGTTCAAAACTGATTGTATTAAAATTTAATTTTTTAATGGTTCGTCTGTAACCTTTCCTTCCTATGACACATCGCGTTGCGCAATTTAATTTCCATCATTTGCTTCAAAATCCTCGCTTAATTTCTGCCTTTGTATTCGTGAGCTTCCTCATAACTTTGAGTTAAATCGCAAAAACATCCGCTTCGGACGAGGACGTTCGTTCATTGATCTCTCTTTGAATGTTAAAGGTTCACGTCTAGGTTGGTGGCAAAAATAGCAAGTTTTTGCAACTTCAGGGAAAATAGTTTGGTTATACGAGAGTTATCGCTCATTTCGTCGGCCAATTGTTAGTATATTACTTCCCTCGCCGTATTGTACATTTCGCGATACCCTTAATTCTATATCCGGTAACGTATATGTCGGTTTCCTGTACCGGGGTACTAATTCTTTTTCCATACGCGAGCTTATCGCGGAAAAATTACTTGGAAGTTGGCTGACGCACGGCGGTTTGCCGCAGATACACGCCGCGCCGTCGACACTGTGGAAATAGGGTGGCGGCTCTAGCTAGAGTCGACCGTGTCAATATTAACAACCCCCTGTTGCATGTGTTTATCTTATCTATCTACCGTATCCATAGATAGCACACGGCGACGACACATCGGTCTTTTCCACATACCGATATGACGCTATCATTGCGATTAAAATGCATAGATCCTCCCTTGGAATGCGTATGCTTATGTCAGCACACTTCGATATCTGAACAATTTAAAATTTTAGTTTTAGGTCATCCCTCTATCCCGAATACAACTCATGAATCGTGCCAAATACAGAAAACCAATTCTGTGTTTTAAATTTCTCTTAAATTTTTTAAAATTAAATTATAGTTCTCATAATAAAGCTTTTTATTAATATATTTTTCATCGTTGAATAATGATAATGAAGGCTGGGAGGTTCTCCCCCTAAAATCGCACTTAGACATCGTCGTGTGTGGCGTCTCGGCCGGCGCCGTGCGCACGTGCGTGCGTCACGCACACGCAGGCGTAAATGGAAAGCGACGCACGTGCCACGCGGTCGCGCAGGTACCCTGCCTACACGCGATCCTCATCCTCATGTCGAATCGCGCAACGACATGCCCTCCCGCCCTCCGAATACCTCCGATACGTGGAACCTTTAATTGTAAGATTCGTTTAGATAGAACAAATCTCGAACGCGCGACATCACATTAGACCGACGTTTTTTTTTATTTCTACAAACAAAATTCGAAATAAAAATAATATAGAAACTTATCGGACAGATCACCTAAAACACGTCATTCTTTAATAAATATCAGTCAGCAACTGAATCTATTACTCCGAAAAACAATTCTAATGCTGTAAGAGCTATAATTCACCATTCAAATTTTCCGAACAGATAAAAACGTTTACAGTTTATCCGTGAATTATATACATTAGAAAAGGGACGACTGATAACAGCATTTCGAAGTGCTTTATGTTAAATATGATCGATGCCAAAATTGCAACCGACAGAATGTACCTTCTCTCTATTTACTTTGATATGATAATCCAAGGTATCGGCGGATATGAAATTTCTAATTCCGGCCGTGAAGATATCAAGGAAAATAGAGATATTTTATCTCTCGATTCGTCGTTACACCGATCTCATTCTGAGAATGACAAACAGATGGGGAGCCTGCAGGGACTTCCTGGATTTTAATATGTGAACGCCCTTGGCCAGCGGCTTTCATACAGCGATTTTTCTCGTGTGTGATGCGTGTATGTGAAGTCACGTCGCTAACACTTTCCCTTTTCAAGATCGATTTTGGCGCCGTGCGTCCGAACGGCGCAAGTCGACGACGTCGATGGTTCTTCAGGCAGGGCTGTATTTATATACGCGACCGCCCAATTCATTTTCTCCTGTTTTACTTTTAAGAAACCGATGTGCACATCGTCTTATTTCAATTCTAAGAATCTTGAGAGATTAATTGCCCCCAGGAGCAAATTAGATCTAGATGCTTGCGGTGTCACGAGAGGTTTTATCAAGACGTCATCGAGAAATTGGCCTGCGGTGTCACGAGCAGACCGATATAACTGTTCAAAGACAGAAATCCCTCAATTCCTTTCGCGAAATGATCCGTATCGCGCTAACGACATCTTCAAAATTTTCAGTCGATTCTCCCGCGCTTTCTATCCATTCTTCATTCCCATTCCCCTTTCCCTTCAGCACCTCGGTCACCATGCTCGCTTCATCGACTTGTTAAACGCCAAAAAAAATACGAGGGCGGCCAGAGAGTGGGGCGGATGGAAGAAAAAGAGTGGCCGAAAAA
>NW_020216536.1:227966-265339 GCF_003070985.1 Temnothorax curvispinosus | reverse complement strand
ATTTATATATTATAAGATAATATTAAAATATGTATGTATTTAATATAACATTGAACATCATATATTACGTTAAAAGATAATATAATATTGAATATTTTTTTATACTATTCTAGGAACAATCATTAAGAAAGATTTCATAAATGGAAAAGAAGCGAAAAGATCTCACAAATATAAAATTTTCTGCTAAACCAGGCATTCTTGTTGCTTGATACACATTCAGGCATTAAAGAGATGATATCCAATCGATTTCCCATAAAGCGTTTCTGGGAAAAATGTTCTCAGCTCTGTACAACTATTATTTAACACGTGAAATTTTGTTCATCTTATTTTGCACGTAGTTTGTTCTCATCTTTTGTCAAACTACATTATAAATTAACTTGTAATAATAAAGATAGTTATCTTGATAAATATATAAAGTTTAAAATTAATATTGTCCGCTGACGACAGGCGTCAACAGATATATCTCGTTATACATATAGTAAGGCAACAATGTCACGATGTAATGTAAACAGCCGACGACTCCCCGCTAGGTTACAGCTCGGCTTTCAAAGTTTATTAGCGATTACCGTTGGAATCTTGCTTGCTGCCGTATAATTCTATCACAGTCGCGTTCGAGAGTTCACTTACATGGCCTCTCTCTTCCTTCGCTTACAGTCTCTGCTCAGTCAAGACGAATACAAATACCTAACCAAGATAGAAGAAATCATGCGGTAGTATGGAAAATATCTTTTACATTCGCTATATGCTCCTAACGATATTAATATCGCGTTATTAGATATTAATTAAGAACATAAGTGCGTGTATATGTGTATGTGTGTATTACGTTGATATAAAGTATCATTTACCCAGCTTCGTCTTACTTCTACATGTTCGCAGCCGAAACGTGTGTATCGCCTAATCTTGTTATTATTTTATTTACAGCAGCAGCGGAGTCGCTAAAGTCCTCGTGAGCAATCTACCGATCCAAATACGACCAGAGGAGCTGGACCAGCTGTTTTCCAACTACGGCCAGGTTCAGAGCATCGAAAAAGTGCCGTCGCGGGACCCAAATACACAGAGCGTACTCATTAGCTATGAGACGCAAGAACAAGTACAGCAGTACGTTAATTGACATAATTCTTTTATCTCCTGTGATTTCGCGAAAAATCGAGGAAATTTGTGTCGTAGATGAATAAGGCAAAAACGTTGCTTCCTCTTGCTTTTGTTCACATTTTGTTCCGAAGAATCGCGAAGGTTCTTTCTCGCCATATGTATATACATTTATATTCGGAATTCACGTTAGAACTTTAGGCATTCTTTAGGCATAGAAAGTTGATGACGTCATTATCGGCACGGTTTAAGCCGAGCCTACTATTAGTCGTATGTCGGAACGTAGCCGATAGTTCAATGAGGAAAATTTGTTTTCGAAAAAGAAATTCTCTCGTTGACTACGACATACAACTGATTGTAGAACCGACCTTACCCGGCCGGGAGAGATACTCAATGATCTCGCTATTCACAGGGCTGTGAACCAGTTAAATGGCTACGACCTCGACGGCAATCCGCTGAAAGTGGAGATGTCCTCGGCGGAGAGCCGGCGCAGGGGCCGGAGCCAGCGCGGCAGTGGCGCGGTCTTCTCCGGGCTGCCGGGATCTGGTCGCCAGACCGATTTTCCGCTACGTATCCTTGTCCAGTCTGACATGGTAGGCGCGATAATCGGCCGACAGGGTTCCACCATACGGCAGATCACGCAGATGACGCGCGCCCGCGTCGATGTTCACCGCAAGGACAATGTCGGATCTCTGGAAAAAGCTATCACTATCTACGGCAATCCCGAGAACTGTACCAACGCATGTAAGAAGATCCTGGAGGTCATGCAACAAGAGGCCAACAATACGAACAAGGGGTAAGAGTCGGCGTCGCGAGTTCCCTTCGATCCTTCCGAAATTAAATCGTACATCGGTCGAATATATATTAGATAAAAATATATTTATATCAAATATTTTGTTAACTATAACATATTAAATATTAATATATTAAAAACTTTTCGTTATTTTTGTCCAAATAACTGTTAATTCGGTTTTAGCTAACTCTCATGATCATCCCGATCTCAATATATTATAAATACAGTTTTTAATTTACGTTGCTCGATTGAATCGCTATTTCGCCGATAATTGAATCGTGATGATAATTATATTATTACGTTGCTTGTCGACAGTGAGATAACTTTGAAGATCCTCGCGCACAACAATCTCATCGGTCGGATTATCGGTAAGGGCGGTAACACAATCAAGAGAATCATGCAGGACACCGATACAAAGATCACCGTTAGCAGTATCAACGACATCAATAGCTTCAACCTCGAACGCATCATCACGGTTAAGGGCACGATCGATAACATGAGCAAAGCTGAGTCCATGATTTCCAGCAAGCTGCGTCAGAGCTACGAAAACGATTTACAAGCTATGGCTGTAAGTCTCATCGCATATTGCCCACCTATATATTCTCAATATAATAAAGCATATAATTTTCGGAAGAATTTTCTTGGAATTCTCCCGTAGATTAAAAAAAAATATGTAGGAAAAATATAAATAATTAAAAAAATGCAAATACAAATAAGTATAAATACTCACACGTATTTCAATGACTTGCAAGTGACACTGTTATACGAGGATCAAATCTCGGAGGGTTCTATTAAAAATTTTAGATTGAATATTTGCTATCAAAAATTGGAATGTAAAGCAAACTCTTTCGTCAAGCTTTTAGTTAATCTAGAAAGATTCGAGTGTCGACCTCGTCAAGGTCTGGCGCAGATAAAGCGCGTCGATCGCGTTAAAGACGCCGTTGCGCAACGCGACGAGGCTTCTAATCGATATAATCATTATCCTCACCAGCCCCAAAGCATGATGTTCCCCGGCCTGCATCCGATGGCCATGATGTCCACCGCCGGCATGGGCTACAGCTCCCGTGGACCCGGCCTCTACGGCTCGGGACCCGCCCCGTATCCCTACCAGAGCAGCCTGCCTACTCAACAGGGCGTCCCCGCCAGTGATACCCAGGAGACGACTTTCCTCTACATTCCCAATAACAGCGTCGGCGCCATCATCGGTACCAAGGGCTCCCACATCCGTAACATAATCAGGTTCTCTGGCGCGAGCGTAAAGATCGCTCCCCTTGAACAAGATAAGCCGGCTGAGCAACAGACTGAGAGGAAGGTCACCATCGTCGGCTCCCCGGAATCTCAGTGGAAGGTAAGCGCAATCGTCCCCGTTGTTCCGTGATCTCTCGGTCAAGAATGAGATTCCTGACTTTTTATCTCACAGTTTCTTCAATTTTGCACACAAATGTTAAATCGGCGCCTTTCTTTGCTTTACGTATTATGATTCAAATAAGCACACTTAAATACAACAAAAAAGATAAAGCTTGTTTCGTTAGTGATAACGCCAAAGTAATGTCTGAAGGGTTTTAACATCCACATAATGTCGATGCCATATTGGCAGATAGGGTATCGCGTCAGTCTACCAATGTTGAGGTCGCGGGTTCAAATCCAGTCGTCTACGGGAAAGATTGTGTAGTACATTCAAGTCCGTAAAAATGTTCGGTTACCCTGCGTATTTTGGGTGGATGTTGTCATCTATGCATCAACTTGAATCAGCAGGAATATTAAAGAAAGGGCCCCGTACCGATCTCGTCGAACCAAGCATGCGAGAATCGGCCCCGTTTGACCCTTCGACATCCTTTTTTTTTTTTTTTTTTTTAACTTTCGTTTTATATTAATTTATTTCTGAGACAACTGAAGAATTTAATTTTGTACAATATCAAAAACTGCGATTTCAGGCCCAGTACTTGATCTTTGAAAAGATGCGGGAGGAGGGATACGTCTCCGGCACTGAAGACGTTAGACTGACCATCGAGATCCTCGTGCCCAGTACTCAGGTTGGCCGAATCATCGGCAAAGGTGGTCAAAACGTGAGGGAGTTACAGCGCGTGACCGGTAGCGTTATAAAATTGTCAGAACAGCAAGCGACTCCTCCTTCAGCCGAAGAGGAAACAACTGTCCATATACTCGGTCCCTTCTTCTCCGTTCAGGTAAGGAGGCTGGCTTTTCAAATAATTTTTATGAGTAGATATACTTGATACTTAAATATTATTTATATATATCAGATCTATTATGAAATATGTTAATTATGTTATTACATATGATTAATTTTTTTACTCAAATCCACCGAAAGAAATAACAAGTCACTGACACACTAAAAAGACTGCTAATCGATAGACAGGCAATTTTCTCTTATTAAATTAGGAGTGAAGTGTGTTCTTTATGAATATAATTCGTTTAGCATAATAATTAAAATAGTGACAAATTTCCGGTTTTCTTGCAGTCGGCACAAAGAAGAATCCGCGCGATGGTACTGCAATCAGGCACGCCTGGTGGAACCGGTGGTGCTGGCTCACGCGCCGGTCGCGGTAGCAGCCAGGAAGGTGCCTCCCGTTCTAAAAGAGATGGCAGCGCCACTTCCCAGGGCGGCACGACGTCGCAGTCCAGTTCCCAACAGCAATCTGCCGGCTCGCCATCGAGCCAACAGCAGCAACAGCCGCAGCCGCAGTCACCATCATCGCCGCAGTAACATTAACATCGATGACACCGACCTGACGCGGACCGACGCCCATCCGCTTCATTCGCCGGAGTGGCCTCGTCGTCGCTTTGACATTCTCTCTCGTCGAGAGGCTGAGCTTATCGCGACCTTTTCTCGCGGGGCGCGCGCGACCCTCCCCGTCGGGGGAGGGCTTCGAACGAGGGTGCGCGACGCGCAGATCGCGACGGGAAGACGTGCGGCAACGTTCTGAGAATTAACTCGACCGAGATCCAGCAAGTTTCGCGGACTCGTCGACACTGTGAGATAATTCTTGATAGTAACAGTTTCCGTCGAACCTCGGGCTCCGTGGATCAGGAACGATCCACAAGTCCGAACTCGACGAATCAATAGGAATTCTAGGAGCGCTCGGCGAGTCCACAATTCGGAGAGTTAATTCTGAGAATTCGAACGAAGAATTCGTAATCCCAAAGATTCTAATTCCAAGACTTGACTGTTGTTGTAAGTCAATCTGAAGAGTCAACGAGGCCTCGGGCCCTCCGTTCGGTTCGACACGGGCGCATTTATCGCGATCGATGTTAATCACGTGCGAATGGTTAATTTATCTTAGGTAAAGCGTTCTTGTCGACAATGGGGACGCGCATGTTGTGAATGATCAATCGCATTGGCATTTGGTTGAAACGATTGCGATTCTCGCGAGTCGCGACTTGAACGCAAAGCACGGAATGGTAGGCGAGAACTCGCGACCGATCGGAGAGGCACCGAGTGTATATTATCGAATCTGGCTTTGTCCAGGCAGACACTGCCCATACGCAATCGCTGACTCTCACGACGAACTCCCGTTCTCATTGACGAGGACTGTGACGTTTTCCCCCTTTGCTCTACGCGTCGCGTCTGCGTCCCGCTCGCGCGCGCACCCTCCCCCCCCGCGATGGCGACGAAAAGCGACAATTAACACACAGCCGCGCACGATCCAATTTCGCAGCGCTAACGAAACCACCGCCGCCGATGAAACAGGACTCTTCGACGAGAAACAAACTGATATAAGAAAAAAAAAATAGAAAAAGAAGAAAAACACACACAACCTTATTACCTCATTGCATTACGGTTAAAGATTTAATACGATAAAGGAAAGTGAAACGCGCGGGAGAAGCGATAAACCGATTAATCTAAAAAAAAAAAAAAGAAAAAGTCTATCTAATATTAAAGTTAATAATATACAGAGAAGTTAAGTGACAATTACATATTATGTTATATCTGTTACTACTACTGCAACTATTATACTATTATTACTACCTACTACCTACCTACTACTATTATCGCTATACTATTTACTTACTTCTTACTAGTACTACAGGAGGAAAGCGGTTTTTCTTAAAAAAAAAAAGAAGAAAGCAAAAAATACAGATTAGGTACAGTTTTTTTATACACACAATTCAGAGACGTTGAACGATAATACGAGACTTAAATAATACCGAGACCGTGTACCGCGGAACGGCGACCCGTTGCCGGTCGTAGACATAAGCCAGGATGCCTCAGGAGGAGAAGAGAATAGAAGCGACCCCCGCGCCCCACCCGCCCCTCCTCGCACGTAATACCAAAGAAGCGACTATGAGTTATTTCGTATTAGTGAAGTGAAATGCGTCGTGTACGCTCTATTCGCCTCAAGTTCCTCATCAACAGCCACGAAAGTGAAAGAGGGAAAGAAAGAAAGAGAGAAAAGGAGAGAGGGATCAGATACGTGAATGTGGGAGGGGAAATCGACAAGCAGTCATCAAGATGTCGAAGACAACACCGACGAGACATCAAGTCGCTTGGCACGAGTGATTGATGATGATAAAGAAGAAGAAGAAGAAGAAAGAGGGAGGAAACTGAAACAGGAGACGAAAGTCCGATTGTGTAATACCATATCGGTACGATACGCGGATGCCGTTTTGTGCCACGTTTTCAAAGAGCGTTATTAAAGGACGTTTCTCGAACACACGGAGAGAATGAAAAAGCGACTGTCGGTACGCAACGAAGAACAGCGAGGAAAGGAGAAAGCGAGAAAGAGAGAGAGAAAGAAAGCTAGACACAAAGGAAGTAAAAGAGAGACGGACGGCGAGCGAAGGAGGGGACATAAGGAACAAAAAGTGAACCGATAAAACTTTTCAGGGATTTTTACTTTTACCATGAATGTAATAATGTGTGAGTGTGCGTGTGTTGAATAATAATTATTAATTGATAAGTAATTTGATTACTGATTAGAAGTTAAACGGCGAGGAAAGGCGAAGGAAAGAGTAAGGGTGAATCAGGCTTAACGCAAGATAAGCAAAGAGATGGAAGGGTGGTGAGAGGGAGAGTAGAGGGACGACGGGAGAGCGAAGTGTCGTGACGTTTAATCGCGACATTTACTCTCACCGCGGATGGTGTGTCGCCGAGACGAGCGTCGAGACGGAGCCTCCGCGAGGCGTCCCTCCGACGAGCCTGCGAACCCCGTAATTTTTGCAAATTATAGCTGTTATAGGGGCGCGCAGAATCAGCCGGGCGCGGATAACCGCGGAGCGCACCTATCTCGATCTCGCATCGATATCGCGACTGGCAGCGCGTATAATCGGCCATTATTATCCCGCTGCACAGAGCCAGGAGATTCCTTTCGTGATCGAGGATGATCCGAGGATAACGTGGAGACGTTTGGCGAGGCAAAACGAAAGAAAGAAGAAAGAAAACAGGACGCGATTTCGCGTCGAAGTCGTTCTCCAACAGTGATGTCGAAGGCGACCTTGCTCCAGCTGGTATACTAGTGACCGAATACGCGTCACAGTCGCTGCGTCGAGTTCTGAAGACATTCCGAAGTGACGCTTTTAGAGCGATAGGGGAAGAAAGAGAGAGAGAGAAAGAGAGGAAGAGAGAGAAATTTCAGACGATCGATCGCGCGGCAGGTAGATGAGGCGGAGGCAGCGAGACGGGGAACGCGATGAATCAAATCAGATTCGGAGTCGAGAAAACCGACCCTACAAAGCGGTCGTTAAGCATGACCAAGGAAATTCAACAAATACAACGGACTAATCAATCACGGCGCACGGTCTCGCGCCGATTGAAGCTCGATCGTTCTCCAAGATTCAAATAAATTTTAAAAAAATTGAGAGAACTCTTAAAACGAATGCCGATCTCATTCTCTCTCGTAATTATTTGGGCCATCAAGTGATTACCACTCGAGTTTATTGTCCGGCAGAAATGCGGGACTTACTTTTTACGATCGATCGACGATTATCGAGCTCGTCGGCGCGCAACCGAGGCGGCACCGGTATCGGCACGTGGAACCCCATCGGGGCGCCCACGTCTGGTGACACGACGGGCCCCACGGGCCCGCCGATTTACACTCTCGGCGTTCGGTATGCGTTTAGTACAAAGATACATGAGGTTAAGGATAAATAAGATAATCAAGATTTAAAAGTGACATGGAAAAAATGAGAGGTGAAAGAAAATTTAACATCGTGTGCTTAATCGATCTTTATTCCTTTTTTTTTTATTTCTTTCGGAAAAGGCCAAAAATTGAATTTTTGGAGTGTGCGAATAGTATTTCGCGAGTGTTAATCGATAAGAACTTTTTGCAGCGAGAAATGAAAACGCACATTATCTTATCGCGCATCTTCGATTTTAATTATTAAATGTGTGACTAATCGATGCGCGTCTTTTTCGATAACATTCATTCTTACAGCCACAAAAAAGTGTTGTTAACTTTAATTTACAATTTTTATTTCCTCCAAGCTTTGGATTTAAAGAAAGATGTGAACACCGATGTGAGCTTTTAAATGAATCTAATTTCTCATCGTCGATTATTCATTCATCCTTGATTATTAATCAAGTTTGCGATTTCCATAAACATTGGTTAACGCTGATCACAGTTTATAATAGATCTAAATACATCAAGAAGCTAAAAGTCAGAGTTAAGACCTCAGGACTTAAATTTGATGTTTAACCACAGAATAAAATTCACTTGCACATAAATAACTAATTTAATTCTCGGCTTTTCCGAAAAATAAAAACTAAAGATTGATTAAACACCTTTTCTCTTTAAAATCCTGAGGTCTTAATTCTGTTTTATAACCTCGGTCAACTTTAACTCGTGTTTATGAAAGTGGATATAGAAGCTCGTAGACTCGATTAAATGTTTATCTCTGTTTTTAGATCTAAAGCTTAGATGAAACAAGAATTTTGTATAAATGAAGATTAAACATAACCGACATATTTGTGATTGTGGGAACGAAACTGAAAGAAAAGTGAGGATCAGGTTGTCACATATCTAATGTCGAATGCGCGACGATAATGCGAATCTTCTTCTTTCCCGCTGCATCGCGCAAGGATGAAGCGCCGAACTAGCACACGAGTAAAGGAGAACAAAGAAAAGGATAAAAAAAATCGAAAATAGAATAAAAGAGGAAAACGAGTCTGAGAACGTAGATTTATTTTTGATACATTGTTGGGGAGACTCCAAGTGAATCTTTCTTTTTCATTTTTTTTGTTAGATGTTTTTAATAACTTAATGAATTTTTACGATATTAAGGTGAGAAAACAAAGAGAGAGAGAGATAAAGAGAGAGTTTTTTTTTAATGTAAGATAAGGAGAGAGAGGAGTGGCAAAATGAAATGATTTTCGCGGGAAAACGGATAAATTAACGTTATAGAGAGAGAGAGAGGATTATAAGAGTTAATCGGGGGGATGAGGCGCGCAGCTTTTTGCGCTGTGCTCGCTCGCTTTTAGGAGGGGGGAAAAAGATTACGACGTGAAGGAGATTTTTTAGTGGGATATAAATTTGTATATTATATTTAATAATATATTTCGAAGAAGCGGCGGCCGCGGGTCTGCTCGGCGAAGCCGTCGGCGAGACGGGGCCCGGTCCAGGAACCTCGCAGTTTTATGCAAGGGATCCTGTTCGCGCGTCGTACCACCGTAGAGGTGTACCCTCGCCCAGACCCGTGCCGCGCGGTTATTTATCAAGCGTAAATATTTAAATGATGAAAGATGGAGAAGAGAAGTAGTGAGAGAGAGAGGGAGAGATTTGTATTAAAGCTTGTAAAGAAGAAAGAAGTTGCGAAACGGAAGAAAGTGCCAAGGGACAAGAGAAACACACACACGTTCGCACAGCATGCAAAACTAGTACTACCACAGCAATAGATTGCCGAATATAGAACAGGATGCAACGATAACAGAGGCAAAAAAATGCAGAGAACAATTACAGTGATGCGCAGATAAATGAGCAAGGGGAAGGATACAGAATGGGAGATAGCAAAATACGGAATCAAGCCCTCGTTTATTCTCACGGTCGACGAATCATTTACGCTACTTCAAGACCAATGTCATATCACGCGTCATCTTTTTGATTTCCTTTTTGGCCCGTAGTTTCAAAATTTTTTTAAGTCGATGAAGGAAGAACAGTCCGGACACTTGAGAGAAGAAGCACGACACGCGAAGCGAGACACGCGAATCGCCCCTATCACAAAAGACCCGTCGTCGCCGAGGAGAGGTCCACGGGGTGCGGTATATATACTCCATCGGGACCTCGTCGAGTCGGCTTTCGGCGGGTACCATCGCCCACCCGCCCTCTTTCGGAGTATCTCTTTCTAAATTGAGCGAACAAAGCTTTTGCTCCGGGAAAAAACGCGGCGTCCGATATCTCGGCAAGAGGAACAGGAGATCTCTATCTATTTTTTTTTCTTAGAACGTCGTATCGCCGATAACTGGCGCGCAAAGACAAATTTGGAATATTGCTTCAAAATTTTTCCAAAGTTTTAGATATAGATACATAATGATCACGAATGTATATAAATGTCAAATCGCGCGAAAACGTTAATCGCTGCGTTCTTCCCGCGGACAAATCGATGTGCCCCCGCATACGAAAACACACACCTTTCGCTCGTTCATCGGGTCTTTCAGTTTTGATATTTTTGTTGCGACGAATTTTTTAGAAAAAGTTTCGGAATCAAAAAATTAAGAGAAAAGAATGAAAATAAGAAAAAAGACGGAAGTTGCATATACTTTTTACTCAGAAGACAGCAGATAGAAGCAGCCTCTTTGATCAGGAAAGGAAGACGGAAGAAGGGAACATTATTCAGCCGATTCCTCAAGCATTCAGAAAACACTAATAACAGATAGAAAAAGAAAGACAAAAGGAGAGAGAGAGAGACAACCCGCTCGCACGCTCGAGAGAGAAAGAAAGAGAATGTACAAATCAAACAAAATAACAAACGATGATTGAATAGATGAAATTATTAATATAATAATAATAACTTAAAGAAGAAAGAAAATTTTTAACGTTATAAATTATTGCGCGCGCCCGCGAGGCGCGCGAAAAGTTAGAGGCGAGGAATATAACTTAATCTACTGGTAGAGATATCGACAAACAAATGTACAAAATCGATTTATTGCTAAATGTTAGTATTCTAGAGTATTTTACTGTCGAAGATCGCGTAAAAAAGTGAAGATTATACTAAGCTCGGCTAAGATTGTACTATCCCGGCAGATTAAGCTAAAAATAGTCATTTCGAGCGAAACAAGGTAAAATTTAAATTAATCATTCCGCCGAAGAAGAAAACAAGAATATCATCGTCATAAAAAAAACAATCGGAAGAATCAATCCGTAAACAAAAAAAAACCACTTCAATTATTGTACAAGCCTCGAGATATAATAAGTACTCCATTTTTCTTTGTACGAACGCGCGTTCTAACATCATCAACGTGTCTCCAAGGACTCTCGCGCAACACAGTTTTATCCGTTATCTTCCGTCACGGTCTTTCATTAGAAGCAGTTTTATATATCGCTACACCGATAAAGAATCGACGTTTTCCGCATGGACATCGCCGAACATTCTTCAGCAAGTTGAATAGAACTCGCACAAACGCGTGACGGTGGACGATAATTAACACGCGCATCGTAACACTTACGAGAGTGAAATCGCAAGAGGAAAAAAAAAGTGCATAGACGGCAGAATCTCAGGCCGACACGCCTGTGAACGAGAAAAGGTATTTTAAAAAAAATAAATAAAGAGAGCGTCTAACGCGTAACAGCTACGCGATTCGCAGTATATATCGGACTTTCCACGAAGATACACTCAGACAAGAGAGAGACAGGAAGAAAGAGTCAGACGAACGAGATGCTCTCGAGCCAGGATGCTCTCGTTTTCATTGATCGATCAAACGCAATCCAGGACCAGTCGTGAACGCAGCACAGCTCTCTGCGGACGGCATCCAGATGCATCCGATCTTCAAAACCGAATGCCAACGCACACACAACAGGAATTAGAGTTCTTTTCTTATCACCGATGGCGAAACCTCGAGAAGCGACGAAGCCGATCCGATAGAAATCAACTAACGACCGAGCCTCTTACGTGGGCCTTTCAAGGAAAGGTGGAGATGGTTGGGATTTTGATCGACTTGGTCGATATCCATCGATTTCGCGGGATCGCCGTAGGAGGAACATCCTGTATAGTACATACAAGTGGCGCGTAGCACATCCGGAAATAGAAAGGGGAGAGAAATGAAGAAACACGCGTTTCTCTCAACATTATCCCGCATTACTCTCTCACCGACATTATTCACGATTCACCGACAAGATATATTGATATATAAAAAAAATATATATATATATTTACATATAGGTACATACATGTATTCCGGCATGCAGAATCCGAACGATCGATCCCGCATCACCGCGATCGCGTTCGCGAGCAACGCTTAGAGAAAGACAAACTCGCGTCCAGGGCCGCGCGACCGCGGCCCGTTTGGAAAACAAACAGATTGCAGGATACTTGTCTTTAATTAATAATAGTGGCTAATAATAATAATAGCGATAAGAGGTGATTTAAACTGATTTTTAAATATTAAATAAGCGTCACGCGCTCCTCGCTCGGGGACGGGACGAGGATCGCGTTCGCGTCTAAGTTTGGGGGGTGATTGACAAAAGCAAAAGTAAAACAGAGATGGCAGATTACGGCCAGGAGAGGTAGATTATTTTGGGCTTTAGTATTAGGGTTTCGATAGAGATTTGGAGTAAGTGCGATTCGGGTGCAGGAAACGGTGATAAGGCCGCCGGAGAAATTTCAAGGGGAAAAAACAGTCGCTCTCTTTTCGGATTTGCTCGCGAGTTACGCTCGAGAACGGAGATCGTTTCGTCACGCTCTCCTTCATCGACGGGCTGACGATTATTTTCCGAAATTATGCGCAGTGGCCGGACGTCACGATTAGCTTCGAAGCCATCTGGATAAAATGGGATCAATACCTATTTACGATAATAATCGAATATTCTCGGAAATCCAATAGTTGTCGGAAATAGCCACGAGAATCGAATCATTATCACGCATAATGAAATATTAAGGATCATGAAAGAGCTACGTGACTAACCTTTCTTTCGATTTTTTTAATCCAGATATTTCGGGCGCGATCGGACGTCCGTGGGAAAATCAAATGGGGGATGATCGGATACTTTCGGCGCAGGAAACAATTCTGGGACCGGGCACGTGGCGGCAATCGAAGGCCTTATTATACACACTTGGGCATTGTTATTACTGTGACAGGTTGATATCGCTAAACAGATAGTATATCAGATAAGCTCCTTGGGCGTGATATCGCGCCTCCAGATGATAGGGACAGTGAGAGGGGTGAGAAGAATGGCGCTTATTAATGCTAAGAGAGTGAAGAAACGTGGAAGATGTAATGTAATTCGTAAGATCTAAGCGAAGCTAGAGAAGTATAGTGTGACAGGGAAGTAAAAATGAGAGAGGTAATGACGACGGTGTGGGAGCCCGTTGAAGGGACTTCCCGGTGTATTATCTATTATTATCCTATTGTTGCCAATAATGGGCATTATGATGAAGAGCCGCGCGGATATGTAACTTATTCTCTACACTGCATTTACCCTTCCCCCGATGATCCCCGAGAAATATACCTATGTATACATAGTTACGCAGCGCATATACACTATACATCTGTTGTACATAGATATATATTATATGTAAAGCTTAAACTTAATTAACGTGAGGCGGATGATTAGTCGACGTGCCAGATTATGTGCAACCCGTAAATAGCCGTTCGTCGAACGGAGCGAATGAAGCGAGTGAATGGGATGGAGAGAAAGTCAGAGCAAGAGAGTATTGTGCATACGTGTGTGTGAGTGTGTGTGAGAGAATGAGAGTGCGTGAGAGAGAAGATGGGAGAGCAGAAAAATTGAGCGACATTTTTGTACGCAGTTTTCCGCACAGGTGTGCCTCGTCTCACTTTGCTACCGAACTTTTGCGACTGATTATATACGCTAAGGAACGATCACACCCGCAAGAAAGCGATCGCACGGTAAGAAATCACCCGTTCTATCGAGATACATATTAAAACATTGTTTCTTGTCATTCGAAAATATTTCATAAGTGAAATATAAAATTTGTGATTAAAAAGCGGTAGAAACCGCGGATTTCCTAATGAAAAAAAGACGATGAATTTTCACCGTGCGATCAAGATTCTATTCAAGGTACGATCTACCGATCGTTCCTCTCGATAGTAACTATATCTCACATATAAGGCTGTCCACACACTGCCAATACTGAGATGAGGCCGACCGACCGGATGCTGGAAACAATGTCGAGAGACGAGATTAATAATACTAAAACCCAAAATAGCCGTTTCCGGGAGAAAGCGAGTAAGCTCCGCACACGGAGTGGGAACATACCGCATACAAAAGAAGGAAGCAAATTCTTTTTTTATTTTTCTTTCCTTTCACTCCGTGCTTGCGCGAGAGGAATGAATAAACAGGGAATTTACGTAATACCATCGCTACCTCATAAGTTTTACAAGAATTCTATGAAATTAAAAGAAGCGAAAAGTGAAAAAAAAATGCTGCCAGGCGCACAAAAAAAAAGAGAAAAGAATAGTTGTTCGCGTTTTCCTTCCGTATTTTTAATCTTGGTTTTTTCTTTATTTCTTATTTTTTTGTCTTTGTTTATTCACTTGTTGCACCGAGCGAGAAAAAGAAGATAGAATCAGCTCCAGGCAGAACGCTCGAGCGATCGGCGGAAAGATTCCTTCGGAACCACTATTCGGGAACAGGGCTCTTGTTCTTCGCTCACGCGTTACGTTCCGTTGTTAATTTTCCTTTTTTTTCCCCCTGCCAGTTTCTAGTTTCATATTCGTGCGCGATGCGCTTGTTCATTCTTCCTACGGTTCGCGAAAGTGTCGCGCTGTCGGTCCGTATATACACGCGGATAACAGCTATCAGCGTCCGTAGATCACGCGCGTGCGATTTTCCCTGCTTGCGGCGATACCGATTTTTCGAAACGACGCACACACTCCCGGGAAGAAACTATATGTTTTACACCGGCACATAAAATAGCGTTATACTACCGCCGATAATCGCTCAGACGCCGCTTTTAGCCCGGCAGTGGTAATCATTTGTCTTCAGGTGCTCTTTACGTTAATCGATATATATACATATATCGGCGACTATATATTAGTGCATATCGATCATGTTCCGATTATTTTAAATAAATAGTAATGCAAAATATATGTATACACGCAATGCACCATCGATTTTCTTCCGATCATTTAAACTCCGTCTGGCGTAAATGATGCGTGAACCGTGCCCGGATTGGAGCACGCATCTTAATAATTGGAAAGATACAAAGTTACAAAAATCACATAGTTATAAGACATGCGGAAATGTTACTTGGTAATAAAAATAACAAATAAACACGAGTTGTACTGTAATCCAATGATAATATACGAATTCGGAAATTGACTCGATGACTCTCTCTTGAGGGAAAAAAAGTCTCCGCGGGGGAACTCACTCCCGTCGGCCCGGTGATAATCCTGGGCCGTACCACTGCCGGGTTAGCCGACCTGCTTTTCAACATTATCCTCCGACCACAATGTCCACGTTACAGCAAGTCGAAACGCACGTTGTACATATGTACATGTGTACATAAAATATAACGCTCTGTACATACGTTGCCGTGAGTCGAGCGGATCCTGGCGAAGCACCTCTCCAACGACTGCGATCTTTCACCTCGTATATCCAATAACGGACGAGAATATTCAAAACCAGTCACGTCAGCGTACGCATGGTAAAACGGGACCATCTCATTACTCATAACGAAATTAAACGTTTGTCGTGAAATTCCATCGCAACCTCTTAATCAACTCTTCGTGCTCGATTTATCATCTATATATAACGACCAAACTTGAACATATCTATTGGATTGTCTTGAACACCATTGTCCTTGCCGGAAACTAAATTCGCGGTATAAAAATCACATAGATAATCTTTTGCTCGTTGATTTCACGAGACAAATGGGGGTTGAAACTATCTTTTGGCAACATTCATAATTTTTCAAAATTATTTGTAATTTTACAAATTTTGCTAACGTTTGTCATATTTGATAATATTTGAAAAATGACTCAAATGAATTAATAGATTATACAATAATTAATTGCTCATCGCGTTTGCGACGCGACTACCGTAATTATCGATGCGAGATCTTGCCCAGGATTCTCTCGACTCGCGGCGCTAATTCGCTTCGTGATTTCTCGTCCGTGTCAAACGCAACGGCGAGAATAAATTAGATATAGAGAAAGCGAATCGGGGAAAAAGGACAGCAGCAGAAGATACAACAGAACGCGCAACATTTTTCAGCAACATGCAAGCAGCGATAGCACAGCTTATTGAAATAGAAAACAACAAGAGATATAAGGCATATATCGATCCTGAAGAAGAAAAAAGGAAATTCAGATTTTTAAATATTATAGTGTTCAGAAAATAATCAAAGCGTTAATCTCTATCCTAAAAGGTGAAGGATTTTCAAGTATTGCAATTAGAGGAAAAATGTCGAATAAGGATTAAAATTAAAAACTTTTGGAATCAAAACAGCATCACAATCTTCATCAAGAAAGAGATTTTGGACCCTCAAACATTTTGGTGCGAAAATGAAGATCGCATCGACCACGAATTTTGAATTAATAATTTCAAGATAATCAAAGTGAAATAAAACGAAAGATGCAGCCAATGTGAATCTTCGAACGTCTTAAATTCGGAAAAGGAAATCTATCAGGGATTAGATTAAGAATTCTAATATATAATCAAACTAAAAAAAGAAATCGAGATGCAAAGCGAGGTGCTTCGATGACGACCGTACAAATTCACAAAAAAAAACTGCCACGACGAGAAAGGATTGCTAAATTAACCGCAAGTAGGTTTTTAATCGCTATAATAGAGAAAGAGTAGTAGGGGAAGCATAGTAAAAGAAACTGAAAGCAAAATAAACGAGAGAAAGAAGCAGTTGCAGAAACTGAGGCGAAACGCCAGCAAGCTAAGAACGCAGCTTTCGCGCAGCAGAGCAAAAGACAAGGCAAAAAGCCACGGCATATTACATACCTAAAAAATTAGAAGAGGAAGAAGAAGCAGAGCGGCAGAGCAGAAGAATCGGTCCCGACCCAGCACGACGCCAGGGCGACCGAAGGGCCAAACCTCATTAGCGCATTAGAAAAGAATTTCGAAGTAACATAACGAATGACAGCGATTACCGCTACATGGACACCATGTCTATGCCAACAATACACACGCGCATACTATATAAATATATACATATATATATACTTTTATATGTATCTCTATTATATAATATACGTACATATTATTATTAATTATAATATACGCACACCGAGATATGCGCAGTGGGAGAGGATAATCGAGGAGAGGAAGAAAGGAAGCACACACCCACGTATAATGATGGTTGCATGCATAAACGAAGTAATAATAATAATTAATCGATAATCATAGCGAACGCGGCGACGCCGCGCCGTCTCGCCGTTACTATAGTAAGTAGGGGTGGAAAAAAAAAGAGAAATGCGAGGAACACTATCACAATAGCAAGAGGAACACTGTATTCATATAGGGGGGAATGAGTGAGGAAGAAGGAAAGAGAGGTGACGGAAAAGGAGTGCGGGACTACAGTCACAGGACGATGATACAACGCATCTCAAGGGAGATAATGTTAATCATAGGCGAAAGAAGAGGGAGATGGAGGATAGCATTGGGGGGATCCACCCATTTTCTCAATCGAAATATCGATGCCTCGTGGTCAGGACGGCCGGAGCGCCTCGTAAGACACGGAACGGACAAAAGTAAATCCCGTTAAATCTTCACCCCTTTTCCTCGTGGAAGGGCGAACAAAAGTACAGCTCGTTTGATTTCGCTCTCGCTCGTTCTCGCCCCGAGGTGTCGATACGCATATGTACGCATATATAGATATAAAGATTGTGCATTGCCGACGGGGACAACCTCCGCGCTTGCATTCGCTTCACACTCGCTACGTTAAGTGTAATGAGTCCTTTGGTTTTTCTTTTTTTTTTTATTAATTTTAATTTCGGCGGGATTCCTTGGAACACGTGAATCACCACGCTTGAGGGAACGTTAGCGACCGAGAGGATGCGATCGTCTCGTCAAGTCGAGCGATCAGCATCGAGGGAATCGAGCTTCCCCGCGGTTAAGACAATTTCGCCGTAATTAATTCATTTTTGTCTACTTTAGTTTACTTTAATCGCTACTATTTCTATCTGTAGAGGAAAAAGTTCTATATAATTGCTGCTACTTACTACTACTACTACCATTACTCCTATTACTACTAGTGCTACTAGCCACTATATATTTTTGTGTGTTCGACAATTTTTTTCTTGATCTTTGCGAACGCCTAAAGAAACGCGAAACGTTCCTCGTTGTTTCTCAAAAGATTCATTTAACGGCACTCCCTTTTCCAGTTTTCCCTTAAAGTGCTTTTCTATGCCGAAGAGATGACTAATAATTAACTGAAATGCTTGCAATGATTGCATGTGAAATCTTAGATTATGAAACTTGCAGCATGTTGATTAATTTAGAACAACGTAGTTGTTTTTTGTTGCTAATTCTTTTGCTTTAAAATAATTTTTAAAAAAACACGTGGGGCATTCTTAAACATGTATGAATAAGAGATAAAGGGAAAGAAATGGAGAAAACATTCACTTTCCGAATGAGGAACGCGCGTTTCTTCCTTCAAAGATCATCCTTTTCGCGAGCTATCCTTTCCGCGTGAATTCGCAAAATTTTGTGCGTCGTCGCGTTACGGTTCTTTTTCGTTTGCTTTTTGGCATTTGTTCCGTTGACTTTTCTCCTTTTACATTACAGTAGAATAGTTTCTTCTTCATTCATTGTTTTTTTTTTCTTTTCTCAACCCCCTTCACACATCCAATTGCGCCATTCCGAATCGCTAAATTTACGCAGATCTCATCACTCACGAAAGCAAACGTACATCGACACACACGCGGTAGAAATGCAGTATCACACGTGGCGCATAAAACTTTTCGATCGAGAGGAAAAAGAAAGCTACGGGGTGTTTTTAGTGGGTAATGTTTACTACATACTACATACTCTATATGAATAATCCTTATTAAGTACACGAAAGCATAGGAAATAAAACGTTGGTAGGCATATAATAAGGCAGAAAAAGAAAGTAGCGGGCGGCTTTCCTCCAGATGCGAAATTCAAGTTCCGTCTGTCGCTTCTCAAAATTATTATCGAGATATCAGCTGATCGCCAGCTATTTCGAAGAAATCATATCACTTCTCGTCTTCTGTTATCGTTTCATTCTGAAAATCTAGAAGCGGATAAATCTTAGGAGGGATACGGTTTTTGTCGAAACGACTGACGTCAAACTTTTTGATTGGAGATCATTTGGTCATGGGGGAAAAAAAACGTCTTTTAGGAATTCCTTTTCGGTGCTCAAGAAGCACGCAAATAAGCGAAAAATCGTTTTCGGAAAATTTAAGGATACCACTTCTGGAGGGAGAGCAACCGCTAAGGTGTTTTTTTCGGATCATAAATTTAGTAGGCACACACACAAGTGAGGAATTGCCGTGTATCATTTTGATGAGCGAAGAGAAAGACGTTGAAAGCGAGCCAGACACCGACAGACACAAAAAACAGACATGCGTACGCAGGACGCAGGGTGAAGCAGAATTCGTTACGTTTCACAGCCGCGTTATCTTTCAGTGTATCGCGCGTGCTGTATTTCTTCAGCACGCGTGTTTCTTTCCACGAAGATACATACGTGTTTCACGCGCTTAACTGAGCTTATCGTGCGTCTGGACTGGAGAAAGAAAACGGGCAAGATGATAGAGAAACGTTATATTTTTAAAACGTCTTAAGGTCATCGCACGTAACAAAGTTTTAGTCATAGTCGTAAGGCCATAAGAAAATAGACCAATCACACTCGATTATTCTTCGAGCTCAAGGAGACTAATCGACTGTGATTGGTCTATTTTCTTACGGCCTTACGATTATGACTAAAACTTTGTTACGTGCAACGGCCTTTAGTATCCAAAGACTTCTTTTAATATACTTTCGATAGATCTCTGCTTTCTTCCAGTTTGGACGCACGGGAGGTTCTTTATAGTGCGTGTTACGCTGTACACACGCTACAGGGAAGGAAGAAAAAGAAACGATCGATTCTCTCCGCCTGTAATAAATGTTTAAGAGTTTATTGATGACCCAAATTTACCATAGAAATTTATATTATATACATCGATATATATGTATACACCACATACGCCATATATATTTTGCAGTTCTGTCTTTTGCTTTAATACAATACTTAACAGAGATAACAGAATGCGTGAGAGATTTCGAATGTGTGCGAAACAGTGTGAGAGTGAAAGGGAACAAGATGAGAGAATGGGAGAAAGGGAGGGAAAGAGCGTGAGAATGAGAGAAAGAGAGAAACGACGGGGAGTTATGGAAACCGAATGGCATTTAAACGTACCTATTACATGTTAATTAATTAACTACGATTAATATTTGCAGTTTGCAAAAATAACCATGTCTTTCTACGCACCCTTTATTTTTATCACGATCGAGTGTCACGCGATTTCTCTATACACACATTATATATCAGATCATATATGTGCAATAGTTGTTACAATAGACCAATGGGGATTTGAAAGCACCGGCGTCGAGACGCCTGGCGTCGCGACGCGCCTACATGCAAACTACCTCTAAGATTCTCAAGCTATAAACGTAAGCGTAAGCTATAAACGTCACTCGGCATGATGTAGCGCGTAATTTTGCTTGACGGAAGATTTTATTTTAACGAAACCTAGAGAAACAGAGGATGAATAATGTTACAGCGATCAATACGCGGTCCATAATTTACTGGAACCGATGCAATTAACTAATGTTCCATAAACCATTGTTTGCCTCTCCCGATTTCGTGCAAATCTAAATTTTCTCTATGATAATATTTTACTAAGAATTTTCTTTAGAGAAAAATTTGATTTAAAAATTGGCCGAGTGATAATAAAATCAATTATTTATATCGCTCGGTATGTAACATTGTGATTTCAAGAATGAGTTCTACAGAATCTCTCTCGTTGAAAAAATTCTCTCCTAAGAAACAATCGTGAAAGGAGAGTTGCAATCGATGCAAATAATATACCTTCGTTCATTGCGTTGAAGTTTGTCAAAGAGAGAGAGAGAGAGAGAAAGCGTCAATTGAAATCACGACATCGCTGAAGATTAAAATGGCTTCGCAAACGAGTATCTTCGTCGCTAATCGATATGTATAACGCTGTCCGCAAGAAATCCATCCTTTTTCCTCCGCGAGGCGGAAAAAAGTTGCGTGCACAGAGGAAGCCGGGCGAGGCAAGCCTGTAATAATAATTATCGACTCGCTGTAACGTTAATTATCCTCGAGATGGGAATAAGCAGATTCTGCGCTCGTCATCGCCGGCGGATTTAACAAATTCGAATGCCGATGCAAAAACGCACCGGTACGAGACGAACGGTCATAGCAACGCGCGACAATTATGTTAATAACACAGGCAAAAGAACCCCACCCCCACAGATTCCGCCACCCCCTCATACAATAGAAAATAGTTGCAACGTGCGTGCGTAACGACGACGATAAACAATTACGAGATAATAGATTATTGCGTTTGCGTGCTCTGTCGGGGGGGATGGAGCACTCCCAGGAACTCGATACAACCCCTTTTTTTTCTCGGGCATCGACGTCCTGCGGGTGCTTCCCCTCGCGAATGTATATAGTATAGGGTCGCCGAAGTTGCGGACTTTTCTCGAGAATTTCCAATATTCCCGATCGCAGAATTTTTCTCTGCTCTTTCTTAATTTTATTGTTGTACAAATTTCTGTCAAGATTCGTTAAAAACCAGATTTGACAATATTAGCGCGGAATTCCGGCGAATAATGTGCCCCGAATTAAGAAGGAATATAAACATCCTTAATTAATATTAATGTTAATTAATAAGGTGAGACACATCACTGCCAAATACTTTCGGGGGTCGCATCGATTCTCTGGAAATTTCGTAGAATTTCAATTTTTCTACAGGATAGTAGAAACTCTTTTTTTCTTCAGAAAAAGAAGGATATTGAAATATCTTTTTTCTTCTCTAGGAAAAAAGAGGATTATGAGATAGAGCATGATAATCATAATCACATCGATCATTCGCGATTGCGAATAAAGGGCGTCATCGAGAATCCGTAACGACGATCGTCAGAGCCGACAATCTGTTATATTTCGCTGTTTGCCGATTCGTCTGAAAATTCCGAGTTTCCGCGAAGAAAGCGCGTAGGAGGCCGAGTCGCGCAAGAAGAAATGAGCCGTCCCGAAAATCCGGACTTGTTCAGATTCGCTCTCTCGGAACTCCCTTCGGGCCTTCGGCTCACAGCGACTTGTTATTACGCCGAAATCTGTTAGTTTTTTGTCCTTACATATTAGTGTTGAAATGGAGGAAAATAGTAGAAATGCCGTTGTGTTTGATTCATTTTTTTTTTTTTTTTATCTTTTAAGAGAAAAGAAGGAAAAACACGAGAAAAAGCCAAGGTAGAAGTAAAGCGTCGGCGATATTTCGTCGCGGATTCAGGCGACGGAAAATCAGGAAGAGGAGAGATTCAGCGAACACATGCACGAATGTACGCGCGTCTTTTTCTTTATGTAACGTTAACGCGCCTGCGAGCTTCGGTCCTCGATCGATCCTGAATATGAAGCGTGCGCGATCCGGCACGGCAATTTTCCGCTTCTTTAAAAATTCAAATGCGCTCGAGATGTATTGTATATACTATTCGTCTCTTGTCGAAATTGCACAAACGAACGTTGGTTTGTAACTATAACAATAAGAGATACGATATGTTTTAATGAGGAGATCAATAACGGAAAATAATTGATGTACCAATAATTGAAATAGTCATTAATTAATGACTTCGCTAGTTACCGTTGATTTTACCATTAGGAGACATATAACGTCGCATTTCTCTTATTGTTTTGATTATTCCGGTCGATAACGATCGGAGGGAAGCGAGGTGAAGCGAGGATCGAGTTGAAGCACGCGCGTAAGCGAGCATTGGCAAACGAGAACGAGAACAATTCCTCACATAAACGAAAAGAAAAAAGAAAGAAAATTGCAATTGTCAGAAAAAAATAGAGAAAGCAAGAGAGAGAAAGAGAGAGAGAAAGAGAGTATGAGAGAAAGAGTGAGAATGTAATGGATGAACGAGAAAATAACGGGCACACGCAGGTGAATCAGGTTTAATTGGAAATCAACTGTGTAACTCTAATAAACATCAATTTTGAATGTAAGCGCGTTAAAAAAATATTAAGGAGAACAGTATATAAAATATGTAACACGTATATGATAAAGAGCGACCGGCAGATCACGGAAGAGAGCAGGTTACTCACGAGTAGATTTCGAAGAGAGATCTTTTCTTTCTCTTCTTTTTTTATTGTTTGTTCGTTTGTTCATTAAGTAATATCCGTTTAGATACTAAAAACGATCATGGAAAAAATATTCGAGCAAAACGGCCGAGCGAGTCGAGGCAGAGCAAAAATGAGGGAGAGATGCATTTGAAACTTTGAACGGTTCACGATAATGTCGAACATTTCTAAAGAGAAGAAATTTCAAGTTTCGAGCAAGAACTACTTTAAAATTTTCTAAAAATCTTAACAAAATTTTATAATCCAATGAACACGAGACATTTGAGATATTTGAGAAATTGTTTGAGCACACCGCCAGTTCAAGTGTACTTCCCTCGTGTTGGAAATCGTGGTCGAGAATTTCTCGAGCCATCGCTCGGTCGGGCGTTTTCGTTTTCTTCCAGCTACCGCTTGCTATCAGTAATCTTAACTGTCCGAGAATGGTTACACACGAACGAGAATCGCGACGCCGCGATTCGGCAGACGGAGATAACCGTGCTGACGAGATAATGCGAATGTGAGCCTCGAAAATCTTTCCGTCACGAAATGCTCCCATCGATATAATTAACGTCCATCCGAAAATCCTTCCATCTGTAAACGCATACACACGTAGATACAACGCAATGTACAGACACACATGTACACACACACGCGCGCGCACAGCTCCTTCGTATGAAAACTTCTCCGCTTTTCCACCTTTTTTTCCTCTCTCGAACTCTGTTCCACTGTCTCCCTGTCTCCTTTCTTTCAGTCCACGCGCAAGAATGAGAAGAGAATTCACACGCAACTACACTTACAATCGAAACGACTTTTCCCACTCCGCTGAACAACCGGCCGATCGTATTTTCAGATAATATAGCGAGCAGTTCTTTCTTTCGGGAATGCATTCACGAGGACAAGGAAGTAATGAGAAATCGATGTATAATGAGTTTATGTGTAACGTTCAATTGAGGATTGTATGTAATTGTATATATATAAGTACAATGCAGTTCGTGAGTTAAGATACATTCTCCTTTTTCTACCATGAGAGAAAAATAAATTATTCTAGTTAATAAAAAAAAAATAGTGCGTGTATGTCGTCCCCTCGCCATCATCTTTCCATATTAATTATACTAACGATTTCCAGCATGTTTTAATGCATTAATTATTTTTACTTGCATAAAGAAAATGTATAAGATCTTTCAGCTGAAATGTCAACTGAGTAGTGAAAAAGTGCGCTGGTAAAACATTCTCCGCAGAATTCCGTTTTATGATACAATAACTCTGTTATTTTATTTATGTGTTTCATGTATCTCTTCTTACTGTTTAAAAAATCATTTCTTTCTCTAAGAACCTAGAACTTGCAACATGAACTAAGAATTTTTATAGTATATTTTATCATAAGTTTTTCATCGTAACATGATTTGAATTACATAGAAAAATTGCATTAGCCAAGCGCTTTTTATATAAAGAAAAATTATTTTGAGGGAAAGAAAAGTGTATGTCTTTTCTGAAGGGATTTATTCCAGTTTAATTACTACGGAGAACAATTTTTGAAAATGATGCGACAGGCATCAATAGCGACCAACTCGCGATTAGATAATCTTCGGTCGCTCTGGCGCAAAGAATTAATACTATACAGAGATAACATTAGCGAGAGTAACGCTGGAAATGACGACAATCGTTTTTCGCTTCAGATATATCCGACTAGTGGCACGAAGAACGGAATGAACGAGACCATTAATCGATTAATTAAGTAATTACACGAATACGCGTTTGTGCCGCTTTAATATGCATTACATCATCTAATTTACGATTCGCTACGGTCGTCGGTAAAGTTACTTATATCTAGGACAGGTATGTACATATATGTATCCACTTAAGGTGCATAAATATTACATTGCGCAAAGCCCATTTATGTATATAAGTATAATACCACATACACACACGGAAAGAATTGATGCCATTGAATAGCGCCATAATTCTGTCCATCGTGAATCGATAGTCCGACGAGCGAAACTGTCGCTGCGTCACGAAATCTCGTATATACGTTTCCCTTCTGCTGTCATTTTATCACCGTTTTGCCCATTTTATCGGCACGGCCAACGCGGTCGTATCATAATTCGATAAGCTAGCTGGCAACAAGAATTATCTTTATCGCTTATTGCTTATCTGTCCCATTCACAATTATTAGTCTACTAGAATAGTTTATTTAGAATATTCTGGACGTCACTAATCAGCTTTAATTGGCTTTTCCGGAATTTTCACTATATAAAGTAACACAAGGGACTATTCAGTCAATCGTAGTTAACTAAAGTTAAATAAAGTTATCTTAGAAGGGGGAGCAAGAAATCTACTGGACTAGATTCAATATCCTTAAGACCTTTTAAGTGATCGATATCGGTGACAGAATCGTAGATATAGAACACTTCTGTCCTTCTATCTCCGTGTCAACACCATAGACTGTTCCAATAATCATATCAACGATAATAATTACATACGCCATTACGTTCATACTCTAACAATCTTCAATATCTAAAACAATCAACCCCATTACGTGACTTACACGACGTCAAAATCGATCACGATATTTATGTGCTTTAACGTTAATTATTTTTAAGGAAAGTAAATTATTTAGAGGTCGATGTCGAAAATAAATCGATTTTTCACGTAGACGCGCATTTCTTCCATAGACAGATCTTTTACGACGCAAAAGTATATTTCAATTTTATCTCGGCATGATCATCCCTCGGTCTGAATATTTCGCCATCGCCGATAAAGGGGTGTCGGTAAAACGTACACGGCACAGATATCCCAAGAGCAAAAGGGGCTCATTCGTGCCAGCAGTTAGGTAGGCCTTAGGGCGCCGACCATGTCGCCCAACAGTCGCTCCACGCTGACATCGCCGACCGTCGGCTTGAACAGCAGCTCGTGCAGGGTAGCACGGCAGAGTGCACGCGCCGGTGGTAAAAGCAGCAGCAATCGACCCACCCTGCGCGCATCCCTCTCGCAGAACACCGCTACCGTCTGCTCCTGCAACGCCGTCACTCGTCCCGGCTCGCAGAGATTTCGCGACTCTACGATCAGAAAATATGTCAAAGAAAGTTAAAACGTCAAAAAAATTATGAAATAGATGAAGCAAAAGTCGTTTTTTGCCAAGCTTTTCATGAAAGCAAGCAGAATTTATATTAAAAACGAAAAGCAACTGAACACAACTATATCGATGAGAATTATAAAATTCGAGAACATTAGTAATACAAATATGACGTTGCAATATACGTACGAGTTATGCCTAAAAATTCAGATGAATAAAGCAAGGAAAAAAGAAAGGAAGGAATAATCGTTTGAAAGGAAGAGATTGAAAGCTTTGATCTAACTTGCTCACCCGCCTTAAAGAGGACTATGGCCTTCAAGCAGGCGTACTCCGAATGATCCACCCTCAACGCGGCGCACTTTGCTAAGAGTTCCCTCAGCCTCCTCGCTTTATCAAGGAGAACTTCCCTCCGCTCTATCGGCAGATCCACGGGCACCAGGGTGGTCTCATCCACGGGAAAGTTCCACTGCGCGGCTGTCAGCACGAACAACTCGCTCCAAGACTCCTCCAGAAGGATAGTTTGGTCTCTGTAAGGAAGCTTGTAAGAAAGGACAACAGCGTGATTATCTCTTTTAACTTTTGCGAGTACGAAGGGCTATTTTGCGATCTTAACTCAAATTCTATTTAATTTTGTACAAATTTTCATTTTACGTGTTATTTTAATTATCTGTTCTATTTTACCTTTACGATAGGAATATCTTTAAGTTGGTTTGACGGAAAACTTGATTAGAGCTTACTTGCAGAAAGGAATGTATACTCCTCGCCCATCGCACGGCGAAGAAAAGTAACTTCGCCGCGAACTCGTAGATATTTTCGGTCGGCAGGAGAGATAAGCTGTGCATGGCGTATTCCGATGAGACGGAAGTGATAACCGGCGGCGCTAAGCGAGTACTCATTAGTTCCTCTACAACAAATAGACAATTTGCTTGAATCTCCTACTTACATGCGCGGTAAAAAGAAATACTAATTTTACGTTCTGAGATCGCGACTTGAGAGTCACAAATCAACAGCGAACTTCTAAATTATTTATCACAACCAATTTATACCTTTCGATTCGATTCTGACATCGACAGTTGCCGCTTCCTCGGAGCTGGTAACTTCGTCTTCCTTGGCAGTGGTCATAGACAAAGATTCCGGAGACGGTCGTGGCAGAAAATGCGCTGCCAAGACAACATACAATATTTTATCGCGGAAAGAATAAATATATCGACTCATTGATCTTTACATCTATTGCTTACCGACGGACGGGGTGAATGTTGGTACCGTGGGTTTGAAGGGGAACAATGCGGGATATAGAAGTGGATGGTAGGTGCTGCTTGCGGGATGATAGACGTTAGGGATGCCCGTGTAAAGCCCCGAAGAAGTTCTCCTCGCCGCTGCAACAAGAGAAGACGTGCTCCTCGGTGCTCTCTCGTGTTGTACAGCTAAAAACGACGACGTCGTTAAAATTCCGTCTCTAATCGGAAATTTCTGTACCATCATATATTTGGATATTCTATATAATCGCGTTATATTAGTTAAATTATTTTTAATTCAGTTTAATGAATAATATATATATGCTCATTAAGTTATCTTTTAA
This sequence comes from Temnothorax curvispinosus, assembly GCF_003070985.1. Lineage (NCBI taxonomy): Eukaryota > Metazoa > Arthropoda > Insecta > Hymenoptera > Formicidae > Temnothorax > Temnothorax curvispinosus. Next base: position 237,361 of record NW_020216536.1, on the reverse strand, counting down.
ATATCTAATAAAGTAATAATTATCATTATATTAATTTAAGATTAATAGATAATAATTATAACTCGGTCCAATTAAAATAGATAATAATTACGACTCCATACAATTGCGTGTTCGTTTTCGCATCACGAGGGAGGAAGAAAGAGGCGCGAGGAGTGCAGCGGCCCTTTAATGGCACCCTCCCGCCTCTCTCCTCGCTAATTGATATCTCAGCAATCAAGTGTTTGGATTATCGCTCGACGCATAAGGGGGCCGGAGGTGTTTACAAAAGCTGTGAACGCCAGGCTGCTTCTGACACCGCTCGCCACCGGATCCTACCATTCGGTAAGCAGAGGTATAGAGTTTCATGTGGATGTGTGGGATGTGAGATGGCAAAGTGTGGACACTTCGCTTTTTCCAGGCAGTCTCCCTTCCGCCGCGCCGCCCGCGCCATGCCGGGCCGAGCGCGTCACCGTGCATTGTAATATTCAACTCGCAGCACTTTGCGGATATATTCTATTCTACGGAGCGCATCTAAAAGCTCCGCGTTGTGTTGGAACGCAGCTTTTTGCGTATCAATACGGAATATGAGGCTTATCCTGCACGTAGAGCGGAATAGAGCATTCCTAATATCTACACGAATAATAAAATTTATTTCAATTGTCTTGCCTTGTTGAACAGATTGAGGAACGTCGTTTTTAAGAAGATAATTAATAAATGTTTTATTTCTTCATCTTCGACGGAGATTCCTTCGTCGTTTTTCTTGTACGCAATATCAAATTAACGAGTATCTTATTTAGCATATTTCCGAGATTAGCAACTTAGAAATTGTGATTTACCCGCGAACACAAGAAAATACGCGGTGATTTCGCGCTGCAATCAAACGCTGAAACACTTTGAGAAGTTAAAACTCGATCTGTCGGGTGCCAGGAAGTTCTGCGACTGTCAGAAAATAGAATATACATCTCTCGCTTAGCCACACTCCTACAGCCTGGATATTTCCGTGCAAACATGTCGAGTGCCGCTCGGTGGCCTTAACAATCGGGAGATATATCACAATGTACATTTTTTTCGTTTCTTTAACAAATGAGGTGTCAATGGACAAACACACGCATTATTATTAGAAGCGGATTTATGCACAACGGTCAGTAAGATTAGGCAAGCGCTCGGGACTGGTATATTTTAGAATCCGTCGCGATATTATAGAGCTGAGATGTGACGCGAATTATCTCTGCAATTGCCCCGCGAACATAAATGACCGATAGCTTCGGAACTCTATTAATCGCCGACAGAACGTACCGTCTCGCTTCATGTTGACCTGAAGACACTTTGTGAAACGGCAGGCCTGGCACTGGTTGCGCCGCGATACATCCACGATGCAGCGCCCGTTTTCCTTGCACACGTAATCCAGATTCCTGCGCAATTTCAAAGGCTTCCTTTTACGAGTCGCTAAGAAAAATCTCCCGGGGGAAAGAAAGACATTGCGCGGCGCACAATTACAAGAAAAATAAACGGCAGAGCAATTAACAAATCTGTAGGATGAGATCACACTTGCAGAGATTGTTTATAATCAGGCGAGAAGTCAATTACCTCGCGTACCTGCGGATAGACCGCTTGAAGAAACCCCGACATCCGTCGCAACTCGGCACGCCGTAATGCTTCCCAGAGGCCTTGTCCCCGCAGACTTTACACAGCGTTTCCCCGCGTCCGTTTTCCTCCATGTCCGACGAACCTGTTTGCAATAAAAGTCGACTTCTTGGAAGACATAGATACGTTTGACGCTTAATTCTAAATTATGAAGTAGAACATTTCACATATATTTTACAGGAATCAAAGAGACGACTCGCTGTACATAGTTAATCTAGCTATCAAGCAAATTTAATACTGACAAAACGAAGATTTGATAGAACGATTAACTTTTTACAAAACAATTTTATTTTTATATGATCAACGAAGTAGAAGAATATCAGAGGTATAACATTAAATGAGTACAATATGTTTTAGCAGCCGAGAGAAAAATTAAAGAAAAACTAAGACAAGTCCGCAAGACGCATATCCGTCATATCTTGTGGCTCGAGATGTATAGTTCAGGGAAGATCGAAGAAGGTTACTGAAATGCGAAGTCGAACGCCATAAGAGTCGTTGGAGAGTCATAATATCTCGCGCTAAAATGCCGCCGCGAGAAACCTACAAGGGCACGAGATATTTCCCCCTCAAGAGTGCCAGGCTTTAAAGTGACGAACGGTAATACGTCGCAGGCAATGTCGCTATGAGTCACTGACGCAACTACGAGCGTCTCTGCATTATGCATGCGCTATACAAGGAGAAATGCATACGCGAAGGAGAGCCAGCGCTTCTGCTCATTATCCGCCGTGGGATTTCCTTGAGCGATTTCCTTCGCTGTAAATACGCTGTTACAAGGGCCTTGGTATATGGACAAACTTAAGCAGTAAAACGTTAGCAGTAAGAAAATCAACAGTTTGGATTTGCTACCGCTTTACGTTATGTCTTAAGTTCTTGGCTGCGATTTGCTTACTGCTCAAGTTTTACTGCTTAAATTTTCTTGTGTGCCGTGGCCCTAACTTCGGGCTTCTCCGAGGGGGGAGAGGAGATACACGCCACTTTGCATACCACACGATGTAATGCGACAGCGAGGATTCGCTAAACATCGCTCGCGACATCGTCGATTCCGCATCGCTCTCCGATTGCGGTCGCTTTAAGCTCGATGCGAGTAACATCGCGGAGAAGAACCGTCGATTTTTCGCGCGATCGATCATCGCGCGGGCTGTCTCGACGCTATTTTAACGAGTCGTGCAATCTCCGTTCCGTGTAAAATCGACAACCCCGATTTAATGGCCTAAGCACGATCGAAAACGCAACATGCTGCAAGCACGAAATTTCTAATATTTTATTTAAACAAACGTACGCGAGTTCGACAAGCACGATGTTGCGTGATTTAAGTATTAGAAATTGCAGTCGATGAAAAGATTTTTCTTGGATGTTAACGAACGAGTTGGATGTGCTTTTCATTAATTCGAATCTGCTTCCAGTTATACTTATCAAACTTCGTGAAAGAAAGACGCGAGAGACTGGAATGCAAAATGGAGCGACGCGACAAGACGAGATTTCCGTTTATGCGCGATGGCCACCTTCGCGGAACGCGGCGTAATGGCCGGGACGAAATCGACAACGGAGCGAGTCGCATGTGTCTCCGGTCACAAAGTCGAGGAGCCAGGAGGTCGCGTGTCTTCCGAGCGACCCATCGACGAACGGCGAACCCTCTTTCTCCCGTGACTTTGCGTCCCCTCGCAGGCCCTCAGGGCTACCGCCTCTCGCCTGCCCTCCCACAATCGCCCTCCGCCGCCCGTCACGGACCCGATAGGCGCCCGGGCCACCTGGCCGTTTCCCAGGCTCAATAATGCAGCGCGCCCGACGTGGAGAGCATCGCCCAGGCGGCGGTGAACCACCATCGGCCCCCGGTCGGTCGCTGCCGCCGCGCACCGCCGCCGCTATCGCCGCCGGCTGGAGGAGTCCTTGACGGGATGATGCTACAATTTCACCGCACCCTCACGCCCGCGAGACCAGGCCTTACACGTAACCACCAGCTCTCGCTCGCTTCTTTTCCCTCTCTCTTTTCTCGGCTCGGGTTGTAGGGCTGACTTCTTGATAGCCTGCCCTTCGCCGCGCCAAACAGAACCCTCTCATGCGAGCGCTTTAGCCTGTCATAACATTTTTATTGTCCGATGACCGCCGTCTTCCGCGACAGCAACCCATGACGGTCAATCTGACTCTCTCTCTCGGTTGGAGAAAATTTTTTATGCAACACGTGCATGGAAAGTGCCCCATTGCGCACGCTACGCGTGCGTGATAGACCACTTTCCAGGCACTTGCCACATAAAATAGGGAGTGTAAGTCGTGTGTAAAAATGAAAATTCCCGGGTGCGGTTACCGCACTTGCCTTCGGCTCGTGCGTAAACTCCGCACCCAGGAATTTTCATCTTACGACACTTGTTACACAAATAACTAGTTACGAACGGGTGGTTGGATTTTCGAACAGTTTCGTATGAGAAGCAACCTTACAGAGAATTATACACAAGCTATATACTAAAGAATTAATTAATTCGATCTCAGGGAGAGATTCCTTTCTCTGCATTATATCTCCATTCCAGCATTTAAAATGGGACAAAAAGTCGCTAAATCGGAAATAGATAATTAAAGCTAGAGTAATGCGACAATCAACCATGCCAAAAAAGAGAAACGACTACGGAGGAACAAAAGTCATTGTTTTCTTTTTTTTCGCCCACCCCCGTGATGTCGCCTCGGCATATTGTAGCCACGCACAGTATGTCGGTGTGCAATTACACGGGGCGTATTATTTAACCCTGTTTGCACGAACGCGTGTCGCGTCGCTCCGTGCACGCACGTAACATATGTCACGTTGCGCCAAGAGTCGCAACGGGGGTGAATCGGACACAGTCAGATTTTCCGCCCTTTCTAAAAACGCGCAGACCGCGCCGAATAACGAAAGGGAGATTGCGAAGTCGCGAAAAGGTTTAAACAAGAAATACGGAATATTTCAATACTTTTTTTTTTAGTAATTTTGATACCATGAATGTAGCTTATTATACTTTAAAGAGAATTTAAAAATCTTTATTTCAATATTGACATTTTAAATCTTCTACATATACAAATATCATATTTTATTTCATAACTTTCATCTCTCGACAATTAAGCATGAATTAAAAATTTCGCCGAGAGTTCTTTTGGAAAATAATAATAAATGAATACATATATAGCTTCTTGAATACAAAAAATTAAAGACATCTCACTCTTCTACTTAATTCGAAAAGACAATAACAAGAATTTTGCTTCAACAAAATCTTAAACTTTTAAGCCCCTTGCACAATGCCAGGCAACAGGCAATAGGAACAGGAAATAACCAAAAAATCGTTAATTACAACCTAAAAAATTCAAATGCTATGATTGGTTGGCAATAGGCAATAAGCACAGAATTTCCAACGTGACGGAAACTCTGTGTCTATTGCCTGTGTCACTGTTTATTCTGCATTTATACATGATTTCTGATTTCTATTCCCTGTTCCTATTGCCTGTTGCCTGGCATTGTGCAAGAGGCTTTAGAATTGCAAGTGTCACAGAAATACTTGAGGGAACTTCAACCGACTGTTGAAAAGCCGTGATGAAGAACGTTTTCTCGTATGTATCAACGGTGTGTTACACCCGGGGAGACAATTTAGCGCACGCCCATCGATCACGCAAAGTTCGACAAGCGCGGCGCAGTTTGCGCTTGCAAACACTCGTCTAATGTCGATCCGATGACTTTTCGATAGTTCTTGACGGCGCGCGACGCGCTGCAAGGTGTCGACGGCATGCAAATTTTTTTCCGCGTCACGTCACATGCGTCCTTTCGCATAAAAAATGCTGATCGATCGCCAACCGCGCAATCTGTAGCGAAAATAGTCTCGTGTCATTTTTCGGCGCAGCTGCGAACGATACTCGCAAAATAGCTTCATACATTCGAGTTGCGATTTAAATAATGTGATAGATCTCTAAAACAATTAGAATGAATAATAATTTTTACGAAATAATTGAAGATAATAATATATCTGATAATAATAATCTGAAATAAATAAAATAATTTATTATTTTTACGAATTTATTGCGTCTGTAAATAATAATTTAATAAGAAGCTTCTTGATATTTTATTTCAGCAATTTGTCATGTTATTCAAATCCATCGAGAATTTTTTTGATGTACAAAAAAAATGCCCAGAGATACGTAATACTCGCCATTAATAATGAAATAATAATGAAGTTACCTCAAAGGGTTTAGTTTCTACTCGAGATCTGCAACTCGCGCACACGTACATGATGGAAATATCTTTCCTCTTTTTTCCATATATTATTCTTTAATAAACCGAAGCTATTTTTAACATCGCGTGCATGTAAGTACGGACGGATAAGAATTTTCGTCTTTACTTTAACTCTTTATTTGTCATAAGTTTCCGCCGTGTCGAGAAATCAGAATTAACTGGTGTCGCTCCCCCTCGATTAACTTACTAATTTGATTAGCTCCGTTACGAATGCACGTCACGTTATTCACGTATATTATCGGAACAAAGAGGGTTCATTGAGAAAAAAAGCACGTGGTGTCGGGAGTCCTCCGTTCCGCCACCGTGACGCGTATCGCGAGATTGCTGAGTAAGTTTCACCTGGATCTTTTTTCCTAACTCCCTTCTATGACGTGACTTTCTTTCAGACGGTGAAAGATTTTTAATTAGCGCCCAATCCCCATTTATTTCTCATCAGAGTGATAGCATTCTCATTTAGCATCTCTACGATTTATTTCCCATATTAGAACCACAAGTCTAGACTTTAATCCAATTATTACACATTCGCGTAATTGTGAAGAGAAGTTCTATACAATCTTTGAAAAGTTATATAACTTGCGGTTCATACGTATATACATTGTCGAACATCGCACGGATAAAGGCTTGAACCGGCTGTTCAAGGTTTTCCCTTTTTCGTACGCCCACGAGAACTACGGCGATTAATTTTTGATGATCCGCTTCTACGTAAGCATGGTCGTTACGTCGAGTCACCTGACGTGACTTTGTTGTACCTGAGGGTCGCAGTACAATTAACGATACGTGAGTAATAATTGATCCTACAGAAGAATGGCATATGTGGCATAATAGATCGTAACAGGTAAACCTCCCATTAGAGACAATTAATTATAATAATTAGCGAGTATCGATTACCTGTAAGCGGATCGTGTAAATGTCTGCACTGAAATTATGTTGAAAGCGAGATGTGTAATTAAAAGTTTTTGATAAAAATACAATACAGATTGTTTCGCTCTTATTTATCTAAATTTAAACAAAATAATAGAAAATTAATCTCGTTATACGCAATGCAATGTAAGGAGATTGATGGATCAACAAATATGAGCAAAAAAAGGTGTTATTAATTTATAATTTATTCTCAACTATATTATAAAGGTTTGAAGTTGCGATGTTTAAATAAGATGTTGGAAAGTTCGTAAAGTATACTTATATGTTAAGTATACTTTACAAATTTTCTAACACCTTATTTAAATCACAACATCGAACCTTTCTAACATGATTTATTATTTGAAATAGATTATATTTATCCTTTTGACATGTATTTTGTTTTATGCGAAGTAAAATGTTTAATATAATATAATAAATAATTTAAAAAGCTTCGTTCTTTCTATTGCACTCAAAAAGTTTCCTTTTATAACATTCTCTATGACTTTTGCAGTGAATTAAATGTATATAGCAAAGTGCATCGTTATTCAATTATTTATAACACTTAGCGTATATCGACAAGCACCCCCGCGCCGTTTCGAATAACATCGTCCGGATTTACGAAATGTTTGGACAGTCGAGTACCGGAACCACGAGGTTTCCGGCGATTACCGAAGTTAATGACGGGAGCTGCGTGCCTTTTTTTTTACCCGATCCTAATTTTCGATTAGCCGCGGCACGATCGGTTCCAGCCACGCGCACGTGCACGCTTCGCACGGCTTGACAGTGATTGCGTGACACGCTCGACTACATCGTACACGACACCCGCGTCGTGGCTGTCCAGTAATGGCAGATCTATAAGGGATCGCGATACAATTTCTTTTTTAATAAATTTCGTAGAGAGAAATTAATTCGCCTTTTTGTCTCCGCTGATATTTAAAGCTAAAAAATCGATGGAAAAAAATAACAGCATCTAGAACGTTGCGTCCGCTTGCAGTTACGTAACAATCGTGTGAAGCAACGCAATGTACGGGCTTAGAGGGGATGTATACTATTCATATTATATTTTAATAGAGCATATGCGTACAAATGTACCTGTGAAGCCAACAATGGAACGCACCCATTCGCGACGACGTACAGCCGCGTCGAAAGAAATAACGTGTGAAATAATATCGCGTGCGGAATCGATATGTATTTATTACATATATTAATAACATTCACGCGCACGGCTGCTCCCGGATACGCGTATTAAATAAAAACTCCAACAATTTGCGCGTATATAACGGACATGGGAAGGTGTGAAATGATATCGCGTGCGAGACCGGTACATGTTTTATGTAACAGTTTATTAACGGTATCCATGCGCTATACCGCATCCAGATATCGAAGACCGGACGAGAGTTCTGCCCTCTCTTTCTGTCTCCTCCTCGCGTATTAACGTTTGCCTTCTCTTGACATATGCGTCGGCCACGACGTAATGACGGGCATTGCGGCACGATAATTGCACGCGCGACCACCGGAAAAGCGGGTTTACAGGTGCGTGTACTCACGGGTGACCGGCGGTAAGCGACGTGCCACGTGTCGCCCGTTAATCGCACCGCCGACGACGAGAACGCGCTGATTCCGCCGAGGGAGTCCAAGGGAGCTCGATGACGATTAAATCAGCGATGTTCGCGCGGACCAGTTATTTCGTCACGTTTCTTCCTTTCTTTCTTTCTTTTTTCCTTTCACGCGTGTTTTCCTTCTCCGAAGTGAGAAGTCCGTGCATAAAAGCACCCTTATAGTCATGATCTTGTTTTTAACTCGACTGCTTGTTTTTAACTCGACTTTAAAGATGCTGCATGCATGATACTCGCGCATTTACATCGAAAAAAGAAAATAAAATCGGTAAATGTAATACTTGACAATACGATAATCTGCAGAAAATTTAATAGCCATTAGTGTAGTGAAGATAAACGCAGTTACGAGTTTTGAGAATTTTATTTTAGAAGGAAAATGGGTATCTCGATAACAGAGCTAATAATGCTAATAAATGTATAATAAATGTTTTAAAATTGTATGTTTGAGAATAATACCGTTCGCGAAAGAACTTGGGTAACGCAGAACGAAAATTTAAAAAGTATCGGACTTTGTACAAAATAACAAACAACACAAATAAATTGACTTTCTGAGCTGAATTTGCAAAGACAAAGATCTTTAATTTAATGCCAGTCAATCACGAATAGAATTTGACAAATAGAAAAAAGGCGATATTTATGAAACGGTATTATAATACATATCCGCATGACTTGAATAGTATGTCGCAATGCAAAAGAAATACATCGCATTATATTGCTGTATTATAGTTTAATACTATAATAACATAAATAATAAATAATAACATTATTATCAAAGTAATTACTTACTTGTATTAGATCCTTGCAAGTTCTGCAACAAACTCTCTCTGTTTCCTCTCTGTTCACTGCGATCTGTTAAATCTTCAGCCGAATTTGGCGATCGTCGCGAATGATACATAGATATTCTAAAGCCCCAATTTAGATTAGTGTATCGTACTTATCCAGTTTTTTAGTTTGTTTGATATGAGACATTTCGTAAGGTTAGCAGCAAGATATCTCGTAAAATTCGAGTCAAA